>NW_027512482.1:0-300000 GCF_048772815.1 Callospermophilus lateralis
CGGTAGGTTAGGAAGTAGAGTGAGTTTAGAATTTGGACCGAAACTTCTTTAAAAATAGGGTTTCAGTTAGAGAGTGAATGTAAATGTCAGCACATATGAAGATTCAGTCACAATGATGAACTTTGAAAAATATGTGGGAAAGCAGTTAATAATAGAGATATTACAAAATTAGGCAAAGTATAAAGTGAGTGATAGGATTCGACATTTTGAACAGGGTTGAGTTTGAATATATAATCTTAAGAAGAAACAAATATGCAGTCACCAGTAGGATTGACATTTGAGAGCATTAGACAACCTGGCCTTGGATGCTTTTAGTAATCCATGTTCACTTTCCCTTTAGGCTTTGGTAAAATCACAAGTGTGACCTTTGCATTTTTTGTCCAGAATATTACAGTCATAGAATGTATATGTAGATCAGGTGACATGAATATTTCTTCCAGCAATTCTGGGAGCAATGTTTTGAAGTCCTATAAATTAGTATTGGGTGTACAAAGAGGTGTACCCTGTGTGTATGAATATAGAGATAATGCATGAATAGACCACATTTTGAATAAATAATATAACTGGTCCCACTTTAAGTAACAGATTGAATTGATATCTGAAATCTTATAAGAAATCTTATATTGATATAACATCATTCATTCCAACCAGCAATACATCTAAAGGTAATATTAGGATTATAGTTTATCATGAAAAATATGTGAGTTTTGCTTCAAAAGTGATCATGGAAATTGAAAATAATGTGTTTAAAAAGAAGTCTCATCAAAAGACCAGTCAAGAAACATGGAGGAATACATGTGTTCTGACGAAGAAAGTGATTGAAAGTGAAACTAATGCCTATAAATTTGCGAACTTGTGGATGAAAATATATCCTATGATGTGCATAAACTGAAGAAACAGTAATGTAGCAGTCTTGAATAAAAATGAACATCAAAATACACATCATGTCCCATAGGAATCTACTTGCATTGATGTTAAACTGGGTCAGTTACTGTAGAAATATTAGGATTTTTATGCACCATTCACTAAAGTTAATTTTCAGTACTAGGAAACAAATATGTATTTAAGGAGAATGAATATTTTGAGAAAAGTCTTGAGAAAATTTGATTATAAATCCACATACTTGAATATGAATGAGTTAAGGGAGTGTATAATAAGACACATATTTCATATTTTAAAATATCTGGAGAGTATATATATATATATATATATATATATATATATATATACACACACACACACACACACACACACACACACACACACAAACAAACATACACAGACATTAAAAATAACATAATATATACCAATTGAAATTCACCATGAAATGTATATCATCCAGAGATCCAAAAATACTTATTTTCTTGAACCTGGATTTATGTATAATGTTATTCAACAAGGAAGCTCACTCATAGGTTGAATTTTCAGTTCCAATAGCATTTAGGAAGAGTGATCTCTTAAAATTTGTATCTGCCAAGTCAGCCACGTCACAAGAATGTACGTGTGGTATAAGGTAAGATTCTATAATTGCATGTAAAAATACATGTGCTGAATAGGCTACAGAGAAAGGGAGACAGGAATTCACATATTTGTTAACTTTAAAACACATGGAGAACTATTTCAACAAATAATTGACTACATTTATATCTCCTATCCTATATAATGCAAAAGACAATTCCAACTATACACCATGCCTCCAGTTCTGAACTGCTTGTATTTTTTTCTTTTTGGGTTATTTTTCTCCATCTTGTTAGGATTAGTTGTCAGAGTCTACCAAGGTAGGTGTTAGTGTCAGGTATTCAGTATTTCGAATGGAAAATTGGAAAATGAATACAATGTGTATGTAAATATGTGGTACAAAAAAATCTTTCCACTCTCATCCAGAACAATGCCTTGACATTACCATCACCCAGAGAAAGACACAATTAGAGGAGTAGAGTTAGAAAATCTGTGAGTAAATAACTGGGATGGAATATGCTGAGGAGTTCACAAACTTGGAGGTGGTAGAGGAGATTCCAAAAGTAAGGGACAGAGTAAACACTCCACAAACATGGAGCTCTGCTGGCCTAAAGACTTCTTGAGAAACTGCCTCGTAGGTTGGGCACTTGAAATATATATTATTGTCTGGAGCTTTAGCTTCCGTTGTAATGAGACCATCAAAGCTGGGTCTGAATCTATCTGACCTGGAGGACATGGTTTCTTATTTTCCACTGAATATGAGGCAGCAGTGCTGAATTCTCTCTTTGTAGGTAAACTGTGGAAACGGGGGGCTAAGTGTATCCACATGTGGACTGTGAAGCCATTTGGTCATCCTCCACTTTTCGTGGTGTTTCTTGCTGCTGCACTGGGATTTTGGTATTGCTTCATGAAATACATAGAATTCAACTGTTACCCGGTGCTTGAGGGAGTTCTGCCATGTGTGGTAGGTCAGGGTCTGCAGGAGAATGCACCAACGAGGCTTCTATCCCACATAGCTTGCCCCCTTGACCATAGCACCTTGATTCTAAACATTGCCCTGAAACCTCTCCATATAACAAGATGCCTTTACATATAAGGGTCTGCTGGCTGCACCACGTCAGTCACAAGCAATTTGGACGCCAATGGGAGATCCATATGGCCCCACCACAGATGTTTTATCACACACCTTCCCACCACAGCTCTGGGCCCACTCCTCAGCAGTCTTCAACTTTCTGACATCTTTGTTCTGAACCATTTTCATGAAAACCAGTCAATCAAGGCACTGTATTATATACTCATGATCAGAAACAGGACATCCAAAGTTTCTCCAGTGGCACCTGGTGATGGGAATTTAAAAAATTTCAAGGTATTTATCTAGCCATTTTTCAAGGATGAAGTTGGAGGCACTGTGTGTTTCAATTCATTCTGGAACCATTAAATGGTGAGGAAGCTCATTTCAATGAAATCTCTGGAGAACTCTCACAGGCAAGTCTTCCCAAATAGTGGCCAAAAGATCACATGAATTCAGGCCCATTGATGTCTACAATTTTCCGTCCATGTGTGATTTGACTCTCATCTATGGCTGCCAAGTCTTTCACAATAAAATCATGTGATATCCTGGCTCAGATTCCCAGTGCTGTGTGAAAAGCCACCCTGTGTCTATATCTCAGTGTCCAAGGGCCCCTCTCTTGCGAAGCCTCCTAAAATCCCAAGACAATTCTTTGCAATACTTCTCTGAGGTCAGTTCAAGAACTCAGTCTCTAAGGGAAATGACCCCAGAGTTCAAGCCCAGGTGGACCAAGTCATCTCTTCCAACCGCCACACAAATGACCACAATTAAAACCAAAACACTCCCACATGGCCCTCATCTTCTTCCATATAGACACTCATTATTACCTCTGGCTGGAGGTTTCCATGAGGGGCGCAGCCCAAGACAGTGTCCAAAATACACTCCCTTGCCCCTCATTTGCCTAAAGTCTGGGTGGCCTGGAAACTCGTCCGGGGAAGCAGGAGTGATAAAATAGGCCTGCTGTAAATACTGCTCTGCTTCTCCAGTTTGAGTCCTACTGAAAGTCAGTTATAAATTCTTTATGTGATTTGGATTTTGCAGAAAACCCAAGCACCTATGGGCTAGCCTCTGCAAGGCTTTGAAGAACTCATTTGAACCAAAGGTTCCTATTCACCCTTGATTGAGGTCAGGAACCTTACAGAGGTAGGCGAGAGACTTCTTCCACAATGACTGCTCCTTTGGCTAATTTAGTTTTGGATTCACACATGGGATCTTTTTTTACATCCATTATGTGCTGAGAATCTAAGCCACAGCCTCACACAGGACCTAGAGCCTGATTCAGATACATCCCATTCCAAAGCAATTAAGCACAGAGCCACAGGTGATTCCCATTAGTTTCCATTTGAAAACTGTTTTCTTCAGGCTTCCCAAATTGGGGCCTGAGGCAAAGGCCTTCCTGACATTCAGGGCAACAGAACAATAGGTAAGAAAACAGCCCAAAGCAGTGTTTCTCCACTGAGACTTTCCTGATCACACTGATATCTCAGTTTTCTGAGATGCTCGCAATTCCCTTCAGCTATCCAGTACATGGCCATGTCACAGAGTTTGGAGGTGGTACATATCTTGGACACAAAAACATGAGCCTATTCGGGAGAGTGGCCAGAATTCAGAAAGAAAACAGGAACTTAGGAAGATATCAGGATTGCCCATGGATAAGGAAAGCCACAGTTCATTCATAAATTGGGAAGTATGAATGCTGGGAAGCTTTCTACTAGACAGGACACATCCATTGAAGCATTCTCTTTTCTAATGTCTACAACCACGGACACAGTGGAATACACAGACCCAGAAACACTCGCCTTGTCAGACGACTTACTAGAATCAGTTCACTCCAAACCAAACAAATCACCTTTCTTACATATTCTCAGAGCATGAGACAAAAAAACACAAACCCACACACACACACCCACAAAGGCAAATCCTTCCCCCAAGAAGGTCTGTGACTATCCGGAGGTCCTCTGACTGATGGGCCATACTATGTTCCTCCGAAATGGCCTGTCCTGTCTCAGATCTGTTCTCCTTGTGCAACTCTATGAAGTTGACAGGAGCCAGTGGCGAGCCACTACCTGGTTTCTCAGGAATGGCCGCTCTTCAGAGCTTTCCTGGCATTTGGCCATCCTCACATCAGTAGGTACCAAGAAAGACTAACTCTGTTCTTGATGAATCCAAACATTGAGACCACTGGGATTGAAACTGGGACTGGCTCTGGGTGCCTGGCTTCCTGGATCCCATGTTCAGAGAGTTCCATTATCAAGGAAGTGATGTGAGGTCACTTCCATCAGAAACTGAATGAGGTCACTGCCTTGGCAACCACATTGTCCTAACACTTGCTTCCAAGGGTCCCATGAGATTGAGGCTGCCCCTACTTCCTGTGACACTTTCACAAGTTAGAATGCTATATCAACCATAGGCACTCGGGAACAGCTCTCCACACAGGCCTTCTTTGGTCCATCTTCTCTACATTAAGAAGAGAGAGACTGATTCAGACAAAACCCTTCATCCTGACCAGACTCTTACTCTCTCTGGTCCTTCATAGCTGCCAACATCTTGTACAGAGATCATTTCTGCATGGACGTTATAGGTTCTCAGCAGGTGGAAGATCCCCTACATTCCTGTATTGTAAGACCAACTCTTTCCCTGCTCTTATGTAAAGTTAGATTGAGGGAACAGTGTATGGTTAGGGTTAATGACATGTTCCATATGGGTTAGGAATCATTCTGCTGGATGAATAATGGTATTCGGAACCTGTGATATTTATAAGACTATCGAGGTGAAACATAAATATGAAAACAGAAATATAGGAACGATTGGAAGCCCAGAAGGTCATTGGGCACTCAATTGGTATACTTAGCTTTGAATTTCGTTCTGCACAGATGTTTCAGATAAATAGATAATCAATGGCCTAGGACCTTGTACCTTGGATCATTGAATGTAGAAGAGAACATCCACTCAAACAGGGATAGTCGGTAGGATTAGGAAGATAGTTCGTAGGTTTCAAAAGAATAGGGAGTAAAGCATTTGGACCAAAAGTTTTTTAGCTATGGGGATTCAGTTAGAGAGTGAATGTCAATGTCAGCACATGTGAAGAGTCATTCGCAATTATTAACTGGAGAAAAGGTGTAGGAAAGCAGATATCAATAGAGACATTAGGAAATCAGGTACATTACAACGTGTGTGATAAGAAAATACATTTTTAACAGGGTTGAGGTTGAATATATAATCTTAGGAAGAAACAAATATGTAGTCTTATTATACGATTAAGAATGATATTTGAGAGCATTAGGGAACCAGGTCATGGATGTTGTTAGTAATACATGGTCACATTCAATTTGGGCTTTGGTACAATCATAAGTGTGACCCTTGCATTTTGTGTCAGGAATATTACTGAGATGAAATGTATATGTATATTAGGTGAGTAGAAAATTCATCATGAAATATATATCATCCACAGGACCAAAAATATTCATTTTACTTAACGTGGATATATAGGTGAAATATAAGTATGCAAACAGAAGAACACTGGGCCTTTGATTGTGATACTTAGATTTGAATTATGTTCTGCAGAGTTGTCTCAGATAAATCGATATACAATGGTACAGGACCTTGTACCTTGGATGATTGAATGTCAAAGAGAACATCCAGTCAAACAGGTATAGTCAGTAGGATTAGGAATATAGACTGTAGGATTAGAAAGAAGAATGAGTAAAGGATTTGGACAAAAAGCTATGCTTCTCCATTTTGAGGCCTACTTTCATGCGTGGGCGACGCTCATGTGTGGCCTCCTAATATCCCAACACAATTAATGGAAATACTTCTCTGAGGTCATTTCCAAAACTCAGTATCTTAGGGGAATCACACCAGAGTTCAACCCCAGGTGGACCCAGTCATCTCTTCCAACCACAACACAAATGACCACAATTAAAACCAAAACACTCCCACATGGCCCTCATCTGCTTCCATATAGACACTCATTATAACCTCTAGCTGGAGCTTTCCATGATGGGCACAGCCCAAACAGTGTCCAGAACAAGCTCCCTTGCCCCTCATTTGCCCAAAATCAAGGTGGCCTGGACACCCTTCCTGTTAACCAGGAGTGATCAATAGGCCTGCCGTTAATACTGCTCCGCTTCTCCAATTTGAGGCCTACTGACTGTGGGGTTTAGATTCTTTATGTGAATTGGAGTCATGAGAAAACACAAGCACCTATGGGCTACCTTTTGCAGGGCTTTGAGCAACCCATTTTATTGAGTCTAGGAGTTGGACAAAAAGTTCTTTAGCAAAGGGGTTTTATTAGAGATTGAATGTAAATGTCAGCAAATCTGAAGAGTCATTCACAATGATGAACTGGAAAAAAGGTGTAGGAAAGCAGGTGTCAATAGAGACATTAGGAAATCAGGCAAAGTACAAAGTGTGTGACAGGAAAAGACATTTTTAACAGGGTTGAGGTTGAATATATAATCTTAGGAAGAAACAAATATGTAGTCACCAATAGGAATGATATTTGAGAGCATTAGAGAACCAGGACATGAATGTTTTTAGTAATACATGGTCACATTCAATTTAGGCTTTGGAACAATCATAAGTGTGACCCTTGAATTTTGTGTCAGGAATATCACTGAGATGAAATGTATATGTATATCAGGTGAGTAGAGTATTTCTTCCAACGTTTCTGAAGCAATAATTTAAAGACTTATACTTTAGTATTGGGGATACAAAAGGTGTACCCTGTGTCTATGAATATGGATAAGATGCCATAATGGAAAATACTGTAAATAAATAACATAGCTGGTTCCAACTTTAAATAATGGATTGAATTGATATCTGAAAATATATAGAAAATCTTATATTGATATATGTACATTCCTTCCAACCAGTTATACATCTAATTTTGATATTAGCATTATGGTTTATCACGAAGAGTGTGTGAGTTTTGCTTCAAAAATGATTATGGAAATTGAAAATAATGTGTTTGGAACGAAGTCTCATTAAAACACCAGTCAAGAAACATGGAGGAATACATGTGTTCTGAGGCAGGAAGTGATTGAAAGTGAACCAAATGCCTACAAATTTTTGAACTTGTGGATGAAATGATGTATCCTTTCATGTCCATAAACTGAAGAAATAGTAATGTACAAGTGTTGAATATAAATGACCTTCAAATATACATCATGTCCCATAGGGTTCTACTTGCATTCATGTTAAACTGGGTCAGTTACTGTAGAAATATTAGGATTTGTAAGCACCATTCACCGAAGTTAGTTTTCAGTACTAGGAAATAAATATGTATTTCAGGTGGATGAATATTTCTGAGAAAAATCTTGTGAAATGTTGATTATAAATCCACATATAGAAACATGAGTGAATTTAGGAAGTGTATAATAAGACACATATATTTCATATTTTGAAAAATCTGGAGAGTATATATATATATATATATATATATATATATATATATATATATAGAGAGAGAGAGAGAGAGAGAGAGAAATAGATATATAGATAGATACATAGATAGAAACACACATTCAAAGACATTAAAATGTAGCAATATATATGACAATCGAAATTCATCATGAAATATATATCATCCACATATCCAAATATATTCATTTTAATGAACATGGATTTATGTATTATGTTGTTCATCTAGGAAATTCACCCTCAGGTTGAATTCCAGTTCCATCAGTATTTAGGGGGAGTGATCTCTTCTCACAATTTGTATCTTCCAAAATCAGTGAGCTCACAAGAATGTACATGTGATACCAGGTAGGATTCTAAATATGCCTAAAATAATACATGTGCTGAATAGGCTACAGAGAAAGGGAGACAGAAATTTACAAATGGGTTAACTTTAAAAACTCATGGAGAAATATTACAATGAAAAATTGACTAGATTTATAACACATACCATTGATAAAGCATAAGGCAAATTAAAGTATACACCATGCTTCCTATGAATGGCCTGTATTCGTATTCTGTTAGGTTTCTTTTTCTCATATTAGGATTAGTAGTCAGAGTCTAGTAGGGTATGGGTTAGTGTCAGGGATTCAGTATTTCAAATGGAAAATAGCAAAATGAATCTAATGTGTATGCAATTATGTTCTACACAAAAATCTTCCCACTCTCATCCAGAACAATGCCTTCACATTACCTTCGCAGCAACTAAGACACAATTAGTGGAGAAGAGTTAGAAAATCTGTGATTACATATGTGGAAAGGAAAATGATCAGGAGTTCACAAACTTGGAGGTGGTAGAACAGTTTCCAAAAGTAAGGGAGAGGGTAAACACTACACAAACTTGGAGCTCTGCTGGCCTAATTACTTTTTGATAAACTGCCTCTGAGGTTGGGCCCTTGAAATATACGTTGTTGTCAGGAGCTTTAGCGTCCTTGGTAGTGAGACTACCAATTCTGGGTCTGCATCTATGTGACATGGAGGACATGCTTCCTTATTTTCTAGTGAACATGAGGCAGCAGTTCTTAATTTTCTCTTTTTAGGAAACTGTGGCCACTGGTGTCTAAGTATCTACCTGTGTGGACTGTGAAGCCATTTGGTCATCCTCCACTTTTCATGGTGTTTCTTACTGCTGCACTGGGAGTTTGGTGTTGGCTTCACGAAATACAAGGAGTACAACTGGGACACAGTTCTGGAGGGAGGACTCTCACGTGTGGTGGGTCAGGGTCTGCAGGAGAATGCACCAACCACGCTTCTATCCACATAGGTTTCCACCTTGACCAAAGCAACCTGATTCTGAACATTGCCCTGAACCCTCTCCATATAACAAGTTGCCTTTACATATAAGGGTCTGCTGGGTTCACCATGTTAGTCACAAGTCATTTGAAAGCCAATGGCAGATCCACGTGGCCCCACCACAGATGTTTTTTCACACACCTACACTCCACTGCTCTAGGCCCCCTACTCGACAGGGTCCAAATTTCTGGCATCTCTGTTCTACACCATTTTCATGAAACCCAGTGAATTAAGGCAGGGTCTGGTACACTCATGATCAGCAACAGGACATGCAAAGGTTCTCCAGTGCCACCTGATCATGGGAATTTTAAAAATTTCATGATATTTATCTAGCCATTTTTCAAGGATAACGTTGGAGGCACTGGGGGTTTCAATTTATACAGGAACCTGTAAATAGTGAGGAATCTCATTGCAATAAAATCTCTGGAGAACTCTCACAGGCAAGGCTTTCCAAAGAGTTGCCAAAAGGTCACATGAAGCCAGGGCCATTGAGGTCTACAATGTGAGGTACATATGTGTTAAGACTCTCAACTATACATGCCAAGACTTTCAGAATAAAATCATGTGATATCCTTGCTGAGATTCCCAGTGATCTGTGGAAAGCCAAAATGGGCATAGATCTCAGTTTCCAAGGGCAAATCTCATGCGTGGCCTCCTAAAATACCAACATAATTTATGGCAATACTTCTCTGAGGTCAGTTCCAGAACTCAGTCTCTAATTGGAATCACACCAGAGTTCAAGCACAGGTTGACCCAGGCATCTCTTCCAACTGCCACACAAATGACCACAATTAAAACCAAAACACTCCCACATGGTACTCATCTTCTTCTATATATACACTCATCATAACCTGTGCCTGGAAGTTTCCATGAGGGGCGCAGTCCAAGACAGTGTCCAAAAAAAGCTTCCTTGCCCCTAATTTGCCTAAAGTCAGGGTGGTCTGGACACCCTTCCTGTGAACCAGGAGTGATCAAATAGACTTGTGTTTAATACTGCTCCACTTCTCCAATCTGAGGCCTACTGACTGTGGGGTTTGGATTCTTTATTTGAATTGGAGTCATGAGAAAACCCAAGCATCTATGGGCTAGAATCTGCAGGGCTTTGAAGAACTCATTTGACCCAAAGGATCAATATTCTCACTGATGTAACTCAGGAACCTTACAGAGGAAGGTGAGACACTTAATCCACAATGATTGCTCTTTTGGCCATTTTGGTTTTGGATGCACACATGGGATCTTTCTTTAGATCGATTAGGTGCAGAGAATCTAAGCCACAGCCTCACACAGGGCCAGGAGGCTGATTCAGTCACATACCTTTCCAAAGCAATTACGCAAAGAGCCACAGGTGATGCTCATTCATTTCCATTTGAAAACTGTTTTCATCAGGCTTCACAAAGGGTTGGCCTTAGGCAAAGACCTTCCTGACATTCAGGACAACAGAAGAATAGGTAAGCAAAAGGCCCAAAGCAGGGTTTTTCCACTGAGACTCCCTGGTCACACTGATATCTGAGTTTTCTGAGATGCTCGCCATTCCCTTCAGCTATCCAGTACATGGCCATGTCACAGAGCTTTGAGGTGATATATATCTTGGACACAAAACCATGAGACTATTATGGAGAGTGGCCAGAATTCAGGACGAATACAGGAATTTAGGATCATAGTAGGTCTTGCCCATGGATAAGGCAAGCTGCAGTCCATTCATAAATTGGGCAAGATGAATGCTGGGAAGCTTTGTCCTAGACAGGACACACCCATTGTGGCATTCTTTTTTCTAATGTCTACAACCATGGAGACAGGGGGATACACAGACATAGAAACACTCGCCTTGTCAAAGACTTATTGGAAACATTCCACTCCAAAACAAACAAACCGACATTTTTTTTACCTATTCTCAGAACATAAGACAAAACCACAAACTGTCGTCCACACACACCAAGGCACCTTTTCCCCCAAGTAGGTCTGTGACTATCCGGAGTGTCCTCTGACTGGTAGGCCATATTTCTCAACAATGGCATTTCCTTTCATAGATCTGGTCTCCTTTGACAACTCTGTGAAATTGTCAGGAGCCAGTGGTGAGCCACTTTCTTTCCTCTCAGGAAAGGCCCCTCTTAAGAGCTATCCTGGCATTTGGCCACGCTCACATTAGTAGGTCTCAAGAAAGACTGACTCTCTCCTTGGTAAATCCAAACAAGTGAGCTCACTGGGACTGGGACTTTTACTGGTAATGGGGGCCTGGCTTCCTGGATCCTAAATTCAGAGAGTCTCATCACCAAGGAAGTAGGTGAGGTCACTTTCTTCAGGAACTGAATGAGGTCACTGCCTTGGCCACCACTTTGTCCTAACAGTTGCTTCGTATGCTCTCTGAGATCGAGGCTTTGCCTACTTCCTGTGACACTTTCACAAGTTAGAATGGTATAGAAACCATAAGTACCTGGGAACAGCTCTCCACCCAGGCTTGGTTTTGTCCTTCTTCACTACATTAAGAAGAGAGAGGCTGATTCAGACACATCCTTTCATCCTGACCGGGTTGTGTGCCATGCAAGATGACTTTTGCTCTCTCAGATCCTTCATAGCTGACTACATCTTCTCAAGGGATTATTTCTGCATGGACTTCTGAGGTTCTCAGCTGGTGGAAGATCCTCTAGCTTCCTGTATTGTAAGACCAACTCTGTCCCTGCTCTTCTGTAAAGTGAGATAGAGTGAACAGTGTATGGTTAGGGTTAAAAGCATGTTTGATTTGAGTTAGGAATCATTCTGCTGGATGAATAATGGTATTGGGAATCTTTGATATTTAGAAGAATATAGACGTGAAATATATGTATGAGAACAGAGATCTAGGAACGATTTGAAGCCTAGGAAGGCATTGGGCCCTTGATTGAGATAATTAGCTTGAATTATGTTCTGCACCGAGGTCTCAGATAAATCGATACACAATGGCATAGGACTGGGTACCTCGGATGATTGAATGTAGAAGAGAACATCCAGTCAAAAAGGGATAGTCTGTAGGTTTAGGAAGATAGTCAGTATGTTTAAGAAGAAGAGTGAGTCTAGGAATTGGAAAAAAGTTCTTTAACAATAGGGTTTCAGTTAGAGAGTGAATGTGAATGTCAGCACATGTGAAGAGACCATCACAATGATGAACTGGGGAAAATATGTAGGAAAGCAGATATCAATAGGGACATTTGGAAATCATACAAAGTATAAAGTCAGTGATAGTATTAGATATTTTCAAGAGGGTTGAGGTTGAATATATTATCTTAGAAACAAATATGTACTCACCAATAGGATTGATATTTGAGAGCATTAGGCAAAATGGACATGCATGTTTTTAGTAATCCATGTTCACTTTCCATTTAGGCTTTGGCACAATCATAAGTGTGACCTTTGCATTTTGTGTCCAGAATACTACTGTGATAAAATGTATATGTAGATCAGGTGACATGAGTATTTCTTCCACCATTAAGGGGAGCAAAATTCTGAAAACTTATAAATTAGTACTGAGGATACAAATAGGTGTACCCCCGTGTTGATGATTATAGAGATGATGCATGAATAGACCATATTGTGAATAAAGTATATAACTGGTTCCAAGTTTAAATAATGGATTGAATTTACCGCTGAAAATATATAGGAAATCTTATATATATACATTCATTCAAACGAGTTATATATCAAATGGTAATATTCTGGTTACAGTTTATCATGAAGAGTGTGTGAGTTTTGTTTCAAAAATGATCATGCAATCGAAAATAATGTGTTTTGAAATAAGTCTAGTGAAAAGACCAGTAAAGCAACATGGAGAAATACATGTGTTCTGAAGTAGGAAGTGATTGAAAGTAAACCAAATGCCTATAAATACCTATACATTTGTGAACTTGTGGATAAGAAAGTATATCTTATGATGTCCATAAACTGAAGAAATTGTAATGTACAAATGTTGAATAAAAATGAACATCAAAATACACATCATGTTCCATTGGAATCTACTTGCATTGATGTTAAACTGGGTCAGTTACTGTAGAAATATTAGGATTTCTAAGCACCTATCACTGAAATTAGTTTTCAGTACTAGAAAACCAATATGTATTTCAGGTGGTTGAGTATTTCTGAGATTAATCTTGTGAAATGTTGTTAATAAATACACATACAGGAACATGAATTAATTTAAGGAGTGTATAATAATACACACATATTTCATATTTTGGAAAATCTGGAGAATATATATATATATATATACACACACACACACACACACACACGCACACACATTGATATGCAGCAATATATATGCCAATCGAAATTCATCATGAATTATAATTCATCCACATATCCAAAAATATTCATTTTGTTGATCATGTATTTATGTTAATTATGTCTAATGTTTTTCACTAGAAAGCTCACCCACAGGTTGAATTTTGAGTTCCATCAGTATTTAGGGGGAGTCATCTCTTCTCACAATTTTTATATACCAAAGTCAGTGAGCTCACAAGAATGTACGTGTGATATCAGGTAGGATACTATATATGCATAAAAAGATACATGTGCTGAATAGGCTTCAGAGAAAGGGAGATAGGAATTTTCATATGTGTTAACTTTAAGAACTCATGAAGAAATATTACAAAGAAAAGTTGACTAGATTTATAATACATCCTCTTGATAAAGCAGAAGGCAAATCCAAGTATACACCATGCTTCATATGAAAGGCTTGCATTTCTATTCAGTTACGTTTCTTTTTCTCCATAATATTAGGATTAGTAGTCAGAGTCTAGTAGGGTATTGGTTAGTGTCAGGGATTCAGTATTTCAAATGGAAAATAGGAAAATGAATCTAATGTGCATGCAAACATGTGCTACACAAAATTCTTCCCACTCTCATTCAGAACAAAGCCTTGACACAACCATCGATCCAAGTAAGACACAATTAGAGGAGAGGAGTTAGAAAATCTGTAAATACATATGTGGAATAAAAATTGTTCAGGAGTTCACAACACTGGAGGTGGTAGAACAATTTCCAAAAGTAAGGGAGAGGGTAAACACTCCAGAAACATAGAGCTCTGCTGGCCTAAAGACTTCTTGAGAAACTTCCTCTAAGGTTGGGCACATGAAATATATGTAATTTTCACACGATTTAGCTTGGTTTTGGAGTGACACCATCAAACCTGTGTCTGCATCTATGTGACCTGAAGGACATGGTTCCTTATTTTCTAATGAACATGAGGCAGAAGTTCTGAATTCTCTATTTGTAGATAAACTGTGGCCACTGGGAGCTAAGTGTCTTCCCATGTAGTCTGTGAAGCCATTTGGTCATCCTCCATTTTTCCTGGTGTTTCTTGCAGTTGCACTGGCAGTTTGGTATTGGTTTCATAAAATAAAAGGAGTACAACTGGGACACAATGCTGGAGGGAGTTCTGTCACGTGTGGTTGGTCAGGGTCTCCAAGAGAATGTACGAACCAGGCTTCTATCCAACAATACTTTCCCCCTTGACTATAGCAACCTGACTCTGAACATTACCCTGAAACCTCTGCATATAACAACATGCCTTTACATATAAGGGTCTGCTGCCTGCACCTTGTCAGTCACAAGGCTTTTGGAAGCCAATGGCAGATCCAGGTGGTGCTACCAAAAATATTTATTCACACACCTACAGTCCACTGCTCTATGTCCACTACTCAGCAGGCTCCAACTTACTGGCATCTCTGTTCTACACCAGTTTTACGAAACCCAGTGAATCAAGGCACTGTCTGGTACACTCATGATCAGCAAAAGGATATCCAAATGTTCTCCAGTGCCACCTGGTCATGGGAATTTCAAAAATTTCAAGGTATTTATGTAGCCATTTTTCAAGGATGAAGTTGGAGTCACTGTGGGTTTCAATTAATTCAGGAACCATTGAATGGTGAGGAAGCTCATTTCAAAGAAAGCTCTGGAGAACACTCACAGGCAAGCCTTCCCAAAAGGTGGCCAAGTGGTCACATGAAGCCAGGCCCATTGAGGTGTACAATGTGAGTTCCATGTGTCGTTAGACTCTCAAGTATGGCTACGAAGTCTTTAAGAATAAAATCATGTGATATCCTGGCTTAGATTCCCTGAGCTCTGTTGGAAGCCATCCTGGGCCTAGATCTCAGTTTCCAAGGGCGATTCTCATGTGTGGCCTCCTAAAATCCCAAGACTATTTATTGCAATACTTCTCTGAGGTCAGTTCCAGAACTCAGTCTCTAAGGGGAATTACACCAGAGTTCAAACCCAGGTGGACCCAGTCATCTCGTCCAACAGCCACACAAATGACCTCAATTAAAACCAAAACACTCCCACATGGCGCTCATGTTCTACCACATAGACACTCATCATAAACTCTTGCTGGAGGTTTCCATGAGGGCACAGACCAAGACAGTGTACAAAATAATCTCCCTTGCCCCTCATTTGCCTAAAGTCAGGGTGGCCTGGACACACTTCCTGCGAACTAAGAGTGAACAAATAGGCCTGACCTTAATACTGCTCCACTTTACCAATTTGAGGCCACTGCCTGTGGGGTTTAGATTCTTTATGTGAATTGGAGTCATGAGAAAACCCAGGCACCTATCGCCTAGCCTCTGTAGGTTTTGAAGTACTCATTTGATGCAAAGCATCCCTATTCTTACTTGATGGAGGTCAAGAACCTTACAGAGGAAGGCGAGAGACTTCATCACAATTACTGCTCTTTTGGCCATTTTGGTTTTCGATGCACACATGGGAACTTTCTTTAGATCCATCAGGTGCTGAAAATCTAAGCCACAGCCTCACACAGGGCGAAAGGGCTGATTCAGACACATCCCTTTCAAAGAAATTAAGCAAAGAGCCAGAGGTATGCCCATTCTTTTTTATTTGAAAACTCTTTTCTTCAGGCTTCACAAAGGGGTAGCCTGAGTCAAAGACCTTCCTGACATTCAGGTCAAAAGAAAAATAGGTAAGCAAAAAGCCCAAAGCAGAGTTTCTCCACTGAGACTCTCCTGGTCACATTGATATCTGAGTTTTCTGAGATGCTCGTCATTCCCTTCAGCTATCCAGTTCATGGCCATGTCACAGAGCTTGGAGGTGGTATATATCTTGGACACAAAACCATGGGCCTATTCTGGAGAGTGGCCAGAATTCAGGAAGAAAACAGGAAAACTTAGGAAGTTATCACTGGTTGCCAACCAATAAGGTAAGCTACAGTCCATTTTAAATGGGGAAGGACGAATGCTGGGAAGCTTTCTAATAGACAGGAGACATCCATTGATGCTTTATCTATTCTAATGTCTACAATCACAGACACACTGGGATACACAGACATAGAAATACTCGCCTTGTCAAACAACTTTCTAGTAACAGTCCACTCCAAACCAAACAAACCGACTTTAGTACCTATTCTCAGAACATGAGACAAAACCACAAACCCACAACCACACCCACAAAGGCACCTTCTTACCCCTAGTAGGTCTGTGACTATCTGGAGTGTCCTCTGATTGGTGGGGCATACAATGTTCCCCCGAAATGGCCTGTCCTAAGATCTGGTCTCCTTGGCCAACACTGTGAAGTTGTTAGGAGCCACTGGTGAGCCACTACCTGCTTTCTCAGGTAAAGCCCCACTTTAGAGCTTTCTTGAATTTGGCCTTCCTCACATCTGTAAGTACCAAGAAAGACTGACTCTGTCCTTGGTAAATCCAAAGAAGTGAGACAACTGGGACTGGTACTGGGACTGGCTCTGGGTGCCTGGCTTCCTGGATCCCAAGTTCAGAGAGTTCCATCACCCAGCAAGTGAGGTGAGGTCACTTCCTTCAGGAACTGAATGAGGTCACTTTCTTGGCAACAAATTTATCCAAACTGTTGATTTCAAGGGTCCCATTATATGGAGGCTGCCCCTACTTCCTGTGACACATTCACAATTTAGAATGATATATCAACCATAGTCACCCATGAACAGATCTCCACACAGTCCTGGTTTGGTCCATCTTCTCTACATTAAGAAGAGAAGCTGATTCAGACATAACCCTTTATCCTGACCATGTTGTTTGCCATGGAAGATGACTTTTGCTCACTCAGGTCCTTCATAGCTGCCTATATCTTCTCCAGGGATCATTTTTGCAGGGACCTTTGAGGTTCTCATTAGGTCTAATATCCCCTACATTCCTGTATTGCATGAACATCTCTTTCCCTGCTCTTTTGTAAAATTAGATTGAGGGAACAGTGTATGGTTATGATTAATAACATGTTCGGTGTGGGTTAGAAATCATTCTGCTATATGAATAATGGTAAAAGGAACCTGCGATATGTATAAGAATATATAGGTGAAATGAATGTATGAAAATAGAAATCTAAGTAAGATTTGAAGCCCAGAAAGGCATTGGGGCCTTGATTGGGATAGGCATTGTTGAATTATGTTTTGCACAGATGTCTCAGATACATCGATATACAATGGCATAGGACCTTGTACCTTGGATGATTGAAAGTAGAAGAGAACATCCAGTCAAAAAGAAATAGTCGGTAGTGAAAGGTTAATAAAATAGGTACTTATCACTTCCTGTTTTTCTGTATGCTTAACAAAACTCTGTTGCAATCTTGTGAAAAATTTGCTAATCTTTTCCTAGAGTGTGCTGTTCCCAAACGCCAAACTGCAGAATGTACTCCCTCACTCGGTGTCACGCAAACCACCCACTCGCCCTTACCCATCAGTAAACTTTCCTCCCTTCCCTCTCCAAGGAAAGTATATAAGCTCTGCTGTAGCTGTGCTTGGGGCTCTCTTCTCTATTCAAGTGAGCTCTGAGGCCCAGCATGCTGGACCCCAAATAAACCCTTTGCTGTTTCATGAGACAGTCTCTTGGTGGTCTCTTCCTCTGACACTCACACGACATTTACATATTGAGGTTCCACAGAGTTCCAGCAGCAGGGGACGAGAGACCCCAACGGGCACCTCTCGGGGCAAGTAAGGGGCCTCTTTCTGGTTTCATGTTTCAGCTTAGGGCTTGGCAAAATCACTGGCGATGAAGAGCCTGAGCTCTCTCCCACAGTGACTGAGAGATGTGTCACAGAGACACAGGCCGCGTCCCTGGGGTACGCCCCAGAGGACTCGGGAAATCAAAGAACAATTGTCTCCTCAACTCAGTGATATTTTCAGTTTCGGTATTTCCAGCCCATCGGATTTTGCCAGCTACTCATTCCTGGTCTCAGTGTTGGAGGTCCATTGCATGTCTTTATTGTCTTGTCTTGTCTGTGTCATGTGTCGTTGCTTTTACTGTTAGTGTACCTTTCATTATGGGACAGAGCACTTCAATGCCTCTGTCCCTGACCCTTGATCACTGGACCAAAATCCGCTTAAGGGCTCAGAATCTTTCTTATTTAGTAAAACGCTGGACCTGGCAGACTCTCTGTTCCTCAGAATGACCCACGTTTGGAGTCGGATGGCCCGTAAAAGGATCTTTCTACTTCCTACTAATTTAAAAAGTCAGAGATATTGTCTTTCAGCTGGGGCCACATAGCCATCCTGATCAACAGCCATATATTTTAACTTGGCATGACCTCTGCAAATCTCCTTCTTCATGGGTGAAGCTTTTTCTTGCCCCTGCCCCCCGCTCCTACTCTTTCCCCCATGATCTCTCAAACCCTCTGCTCCTCCCCCTCCTCCACCCTCCGTTCTCCCTGAGTCACAAGATTTGACTCTACTGGAATCTCTTCCCCCTCCTTATCCCCTGCCATCGTCCACTAACCCACAACACCCTCTAAGTGATTCTACTTCTGCTGACTCAGCCTCTCTGCCATTGGAGGAAGCAAAGCCGGCCCAGCACCCTCCAGATAACTCCCTCGTGGCACACACATCCCCTCCTTCCCTGGAGGAAGCTGGCCCGGCTAAAGGAACTCACAGGCGGCAAATGACTGAAACCCTGGAACTCCCATGATGCACCCCTTCCGTCCCCATGGGCCAACGATTGATGATGGCCATGGGAGAAAAATGCAAGCTTACTAGTACTGGCCTTTCTCCTCTTCAGACCTATACAACTTAAAAAATTACAATCCCCCATTTTCTGAGGAACCCACCCGGCTCATAGGTCTGGTTGAGTCATTGATGTTTTCCCACCAGCCTACTTGGGATGACTGCCAACAACACCTAAGGACTATCTTCATGACAGAGGAACAAAAGAGAATCCTCCTGCAAGCTAGAAAAAAGTATCCTCAGACCAGATGGGCGACCAACACAACTTCCCAACTTAATCAAAGCCAGCATTCCCTTTAACAGACCCAACTGGGACCCCAACATCTTTGAAGGTAGGGAGAAACTGTCCCCTTATTACCGGGCTCTAATAGTGGGTTTCCAAGTGGCTGCTAGGCGACCAACTAATTTTGCCAAGGTAACAGAGATTACTAAGGGCCTGATGAATCTCCCTCTCTATGTTTCTAGAGAGAATTATGGAGACATATAGGAGATATACTCCTTTCGATTCTCAGGGGGAGGATCAAAAGGCATCTGTCATGATGGCCTTTATTGGGCAAGGTGCCCTGGATACTAAAAGAAAGTTACAACGCTTAGATGGATTACAAGATATGACTTTGAGAGATTTAGTCAGAGAAGCCGAGAAGGCATACTATAAGAGAGAAACTGAGGAAGAGAAGGGAGCAAAGGGAGGATAAAAGAAACAAAGACAGACTAAGGCATTGACTAAGGTCCTGGTCACAACAAAAAATAGGCCAGAAATTAAGAAACAGGGAGACAGGAAGGGATACCTGGGCCCAGGCCAGAGACCACCCCTGGCCTCAGATCAATGTGATTACTGTAAAGAAAAAGGACACTGGGCCAAAGAGTGCCCCAGAAATAGACAGCCACACCAGCCAGGCATTCTGACTCTGGAGGATGACTACGAAAGTAGGGGCTACGATCCCCTCGCTGAGTTAAGCGTAACTTGAAGTGGAGGGGACCCCAGTAAACTTTGAAGTAAATACAGGGGCAATATACTCAGCCCTCAAGGCCACATTTGGCCCTCTATTAAATAAAAAGTCTCTAGTTCAAGGGGCTAACGGCAGTAAATATTGGGCATAGACAACTAAGAGTACCATGGACCTGGGGAAAGGAAAACATCCATCACTCCTTCCTAGTAATCCCAGAATGCCCAGCCCCATTGATGGGCAGAGATCTTCTCACCATGGTCCACGCCAAAATAACCTTTAACCCTGAAAGCCCCCAAGTGGAATTTCTAAATCCTTCAGTAAAAATTCCTATAGTCATGGCTCCAACTATGTCAGTAGAAACTGTACATCAACTCACTCGCTTTGGTTCAAAGAAACTGCAGGAATTCCTGAAGGATCAAGAACAGAGTTTTAAACTAACTGACTCACAGGAAAAGGAAATAACAGAATGGTTAACAAAAGTCTGTCAGTTCCATCAATTGGTTAATGCTTACCCTTACAAGCTTCCTTCAGGAAAGCGCCTATGAGGAACCAGACCAGGACAATTTTGGGAAGTGGATTTTACTGAAATTAAGCCAGCAAGGTATGGACTTAAATATCTCCTAGTCTTTGTAGATACATTTTCAGGATGGATTGAAGCAGTCCCCACAAAAAAAAAAAAAAAGAAAGAAAGAAAGAAACAGCAAAAACGATGGCCAAGAATATCCTAGAAGATATTTTTCCAAGATACGGCCTGCGTAAGGTAATAGGGTCTGAAAATGGACTGGTGTGCATGGCCCCGGTAAGTCAAGGGTTAGCCAGGACCCTGAGGATTAATTGGAAGTTACATTGTGCTTATCGACCCCAGAGTTCAGGACAGGTAGAAAGAGTGAATAGAACCATTAAACAGACCTTACCGAAATTAAGCTTAGAGACCAGCATAAAAGATTGGACTATGCTCCTGCCTTCTGCAATGTTGCATGCAAGAAATACTCCCTCTGTTTCTTTGTGTAATCACACCCCCTTTGAAATTCTCTATTGTGCACCTCCTCCCGTAAGGGACCTAACCCCACTCTAAGACCTAACGATCCCTTCCACACCCCCTTGCTTGAGAGACTTAAAGCTCTTGAAAGAACTAAGAAATACCTGTGAAAACAGCTGGCCACTGCCTACCAACCTGGGGAGGAGTGGATTCCACATCGATATCAAGTAACAGACTTCATCGACGTAAGACGACATCAGGTGTCATCCCTGGAACCCCGCTGGAAAGGACCATAGCAGGTGCTACTTATAACACCTACAGTAGTAATGGTAGACGGAATCACTTCCTGGATCCATGCCTGTCATCTCAAGCCTGTGCCCTGTCCAGAATCTGGCTAGAAACTGAAAAAGACTGGTAACCCTTTAAAATTGCGTATTCGCCATGTGGATAAGGCTCTATACTCTCCCATTTACCACCAGTAGTCCTAACCCTCATCAGTCCGTTCAGCAGAGATGGGTGATCACAAATCCTACTGGAAAATAAGTATAATATATCTCGCATACAGCCCCCTTAGGATCTGGTGGCCATCTCTCCATACAGACATTTGTCAGCTGGCTATAGCTCTTTCCTATTGGTATATCCCTGATGAAGAGGATCCCACTAAAATTCCATTAAATGCCTTCTGTACCATAGATAATGGAAACAAACCTTATGGATGTAGGGACACGTGAGCCAGATGCAGGTTGGCTAGCCTAGATTGCTATGTTTGCCCATCAGACTATCAAAGCCACAAACAGTCACGGCTGTGTGGGGGAAAAGCTGACTTCTTCTATATGTCATGGGAATGTGAGCATACAGGGGCTGCCTGATGGAACCCAAACTCCTCATCAAATTCAGTACAGAGCATTGGCCATACTACCAATTAGATAACCAAAACCGATGGCCCCCAGAGGGGTCTCCAGATCCTCAAATTCTGCGTGAACTTTTTAACTTCTGCAAGTGCTCAAAAGAGTGAAAGGCGATTCCCCTATGTGGAAGCCTTTTCCCTCCTTCACTCACATCCTGAACTATGCTTCTCCAAAAGATCCTCACCCTCAGCCTTCTGCTCCAGACTCTGTGCTGTCATTCCCACCTCAGCAAACTGATTTCTCCCCTCCAATTACTAGATGAAAAGCCCAAACCTCCGCCGGTTCTCAGACCACTGCCCCCTTGCTTAGGTAGCAGGTACTGAGGTACCCCTTCACCCACTCATTCCTCTCTTCTCCTGTCAGTGCCACACCGGGTCCCACCAGGTCCTCTTACCAGCTAACCAAAAGCTCAAACCAGCTGAGGAGAGCCCTCAGACCCTTATCCAAGATGTAATAAAAATGGCCTTTAATGTTGCTTTGTCAATACTGAAAACAGGTTTCTAAGTTTTTGAAAGTCCCTCACAGGATTTTGGGATACTCACTCCCGTCTTCCCCTCTACTCTACCTGTTCTACTGCTCACGTTTTTGTTGCCTGGAAAATCCCAAACCCGTTTCCCATTATTCTTTTACATCTCTCCTTCCTCATTCTCAGATCCTCGGAGGTGCTCTCAGCCCCACCTTCCCCGTCTTCCCCCGCTGTACCAGGCCCACCGAAAAGTCTTAACTGACCTTCTCCAGAAGTCTTCACCATGGCTGACTTTAAAACTTTCAGCAAAAGAGTCCCTATAAAAGAGTTCAATGTAGATAAATTTTCTTTATTCGTGTTGCCCTGTTCTACTTGACCACTGCCTAAAAAACTCAGCACTTCTCAGCTAGACACCCCCTTACTAGTTTTTCACAAAATATGAGAAAAAGGCCTCTGGCCTTGAGGTGGGGCTTCACAGAAATGGCTACATTTCTACAATAAAGAAGTTAAAATTGGGCTCCATTGTAACAGCTGGCAGGGGGAAAAAAGAAAGGGAAGAAAAATCTCTCCCTCTCCCAGGTGTCCTTGATAAGTTAACTTGCCCAGAACAGAGGAAAAAAAAGAAACAAAAACTGCTTTTTGTGATCTTCTGCAGACTGTGAACTTCTGAGCCCCTTCCCTTATATGTTGGGTACAAAATTCTGAAACTATCTAAATTTGGGGTTCAGGGGATTAATTGATTACAACAGAAGCAATGCCCTCTGAATCCATTTGCAACCAAATAGGACTGTTTCCCTGTCTTCCATGCTATCTTAGGTGCCTTGCCTTGTCCTTCCCTACAACAGTATAATTCTATATACTTAAACATTGTTTATGTTTTCATGAAATGGTTAACCGATGTGATTAATTGAAGTTGTTTCACAGAGTGCACTGTCATGACGCAGGTTCATTTAAAGATCATATAGGGGGGCATACAACCCGGTTAAGCTGAAAACATATATCCTCACTTTAGCCATATATTAGGAATAGGGGTTTCTGCAGTGGTGGGTACAGGAACAACTGTCCTGGTCCATGGGACACAACAAGTGACCCAATTAGAAGCAGCAATAGACCAATAAATAAAGATATTAGAAACCTCCATCACAGCTTTGCAGGAATCTTTTACCTCTCTACCTGAAGTTGTTTTAGAGAACAGTCGAGGGTTGGATCTCCTCTTCATGAGAGAAGAGGGCCTTTGTGCTGCATTGAGGGAAGAATGTTGCTTTTATGCCGACCATACGGGAGTTGTAAAAAAAAAAAAAAATCTATGAGTAAATTAAAAAGACGCCTTGAAGAGCATCAACGAGAGAGAGAGAGGCCCAAAAGGGTGGTTTGAGTCTTTGTTCACACAGTCTCCCTGGTCAACTATGCTTTTATCAACCCTGGCCAATCCAAGAATCCTTATATTATTGCTCACTATAAAACCCTGTTTGCTCAACCGTGTAATTTCTTTTCTCCAAGCTCAAATTGGTCAAGTTAAACATATGGCAATACCCCACTAGCAGACATAGAATTTAAACCTCCCTATGATCACTTTTATGATTAAAAGGATCCAGAAGAAGAAGTGGGGAATGAAAGGTTAATAAAATAGGTACTTGTCACTTCCTGTTTTTCTGTATGCTTAGAAAAACACTGTTGAAATATTGACAACTGTTTTCTAATCTTGTTCCCAGAATGTGCTGTCCCCAATTGCCAAATTGCAGAATGTACTCCCTCACCCGGTTGCTTGCAGACCGACCACTCGCCCTGACCCATCAATAAACTTCTCTCCCTGCAGCCTCCAAGGAAAGTATAAAAGATCAGCTTAAGCTGTTCTCAGGGCTCTCTGATCTATTCAAGGGAGCTTTGAGCCCCAGTATGCTGGACCGCCAATAAACCCTTAGCTGTTGCATAGTACAGTCTTGTGGTGGTCTCTTCCTCTTACGCTTGCCGGAATATTATTGGATGATTGAATGTAGAAGAGAACATCCTGTCAAAAAGGGATAGTCGGTAGGATTAGGAAGATAGTGGGTAGGCTTAGGAAGATGAGTGAGTATAGGATTTGGAACAAAAGTTCTTTAGCAATAGGGTTTCAGTTAGAGAGTGAAGTTAAATGTTAGCACAAGAGAAGAGTCAGTCACAATGATGAACTGGGGAAAATATGTAGGAAAGCAGATATCAATAGAGACATTACGAAATCAAGCAAAGTATAAAGTGAGTCATAGGATTAGACATTTTCAAGAGGGTTGAGGTTGAACACATAATCTTAGGAAGAAACAAATATGTAGTCACCAATAGGATTGACATTTGAGAGCATTAGGAAACCTGGACATGGATGTTTTAAGTAATCCATGTTCACTTTCCATTTAGGCTTTGGTACAATCATAAGCCTGACATTTGCATTTTGTGTCCAAATATTACTGTAATTAAATGTATATATAGATCAGGTGACATGAGTATTTCTTCCATCATTTCTGGGAGCAATACTTTGAAGACGTATAATTCATATTGGGGAATCAAAGAAGTTTACCTTGAGTCTATGAATATAGAGATAATGCATGAATAGACATTACTGTGAATAAATAATATAACTGGTTCCACTTTAAATAATGGCTTAAATTGATATCTGAAAACTTATGTGAAATTTTATATTGATATACAATCATTTATTTCAACCAGTTATACAACTAATGGTAATATTAGGGTTATGGTTTATCATGAAGCTGTGTGAGTTTTGCTAAAAAAGTGATTATGGAAATCAAAAATAATGTGTGTGGAAAGAAGTCTCATGAAAAGTCAAGCCAAGAAATATGGAGGAATACATGTGTTCTGAAGCAGGAAGTGATTGAAAGTCAAACAAATGCTTAAAAATTTGCTAACTAGTGGATGAAATGTATATATATCCTATGATGTGCATAAACTGAAGAAATACTAATGTACCAGTGTTGAATAAAAATGAACGTCAAACTACACATCATGTCCCATAGGAATCTACTTGAATTGATGTTAAACTGGGTCAGTTACTGTAGAAATATTAGGATTTGTATGCACCATTCACTGAAGTTAGTTTTCAGTACTAGGAAACAAATATATATGTCAGGTGGATGAATATTTCTGAGAATAATCTGGTGAAAAGTTGATTATAAATCCAAATATATGAATATGAATGAATTTAGAGAGTGTATAATAAGAAACATTTTTCATATTTTGAAAAATCTTGAGAATATATATATATATATATATATATATATATATATATATATACACACATATACACAAACACACACACAGAGAGACATTAAAAATAGCAATATATATTGCAATGGAAATTCACCATGAAATATATATCATCCACAGATTCAAAAATATTCATTTCTCTAAACATGGACTTATGCATAATGTTGTTCAACTACGAAGCTGACCAATAGGTTGAATTTTCAGTTCCAACAGCGTTTAGGAGGAGTAGTCTCTTCTCACAATTTGTATCTGCCACCTAACAAAAATGTACGTGTTATAACAGGTAGGATTCTATATGTGCATATAAAAAAACATGTGCTGAATAGGCTACAGAGAATGGAGACAGGAATTTGTTGAGAGCCACAGCTGAAGGTGCCCTAGCAAGCTTCCAACTGCCAGAAAAATTCCAGCTGCCTGCTGGTTATTGGCTCACAGAGGCCCCAGCAACATCTAGCTGATTGGCTACTCTGTGGTGATGCTCATTGGGCTGTTTCCCTGCCCTTTCAGACCATGGAGCTGCTCATTGGGGGACTTTTTTGGCTCCACCCACGATGACCCAGCAAATCGACCGCAAGCGCAGGAGGTTTGTGGGAGGTGGAGAGGTTTGTGGGTGTGAGAGAGACTTTACAAGGAAGCCAGTTGTGGCAGTTAGCCTCTGGGAGTTTTTCCTGATGAGCTGTTTTGTTTGGCGTGTGTGGTTCTAAAAATAAAGTTTGTTTCTTTTGACAAGTGGCTGCTGAATCGTGCCTAGCCAGACTGCAGCATTTGGTGGCTCGAACGGGGATTGACTGAGGGTAAGTGATAAGGTAAACTGCTCGACCCTGAGAGCAGGGCGAGAGGATGGGTAGCCATTTTAGGATTCCTCTTTTGTTTTGCTTCACGTTTATTTTAAGTTGCCTGTCCCTGGAGATGAGTTAAACGAAAGAAAAACCACTCAAATCTGAGGAAAAACTATTTATGTCTGAGGAACAGATTGGGATAAAGGTCGGATGCACATGTCAGGAGGATAGAAAGGCCATAATGACTTTTTGTTGTTCACTTTTTATTTCATTCTGTCTCGTTTTTTTTTTTTTTTTTCTTTTTTGCGTTATCTTGTTGGGTTTCATTAAAGTAGAAATACGGGATCAGAAATTAGTAAAAAACAAACTGAAATAGTGTTAAGGAAATTGTTACAGGAAGGAGGCATCTCACTAAAATCAGGGACAGTCAGGGCATACGTTGATACAATATAAAAATGTAGCCCATGGCTTTTAAAGTAAGAGTTATTAAATTTACCACAATGGAACCATCATGGTGAAGATTTAAAAAGAATAGAAAAGAACAGTCCAGGGACTCTGCCAGTTGGCACATTGCCATTGTGGTCTTTCATATCTGTTTTGCTTAGTCCAAAGCCTTCAGTTCAGACAAAGATAGAGGAACAAAGCTTAGAGCAGAAAAAGCCATCAGGGGAAAAGTTACAAAAGGACGCTGCTACTAACAACCTTCTATCATCAGAGGGTGTAAGTGTCCAACCAACAGTGCCACCTCTAAAGGAGACTGTTACTAACACCTTTCTATTCTGTAATTAATTTATTTTCCAATAGTCAGTATATATTTAATGCTATAGTATCCCTTGAAGGTGCTGGTAGGATTTCCCCTTCAGTACTGTTTTCTCTTTGCTTTCCAATATACAAAGTCTAATCTGGGACAGAAAAGATCCATTCTTTATAAGACGTATCTGGGCACATACAGGATTGCCTGGAGCCCTTAGTTTGGGCAATGATTTAGCAGATAAAACTACACATGACATATATTCATATTTTCTCTACACTAGAAGAAGCTACAAATTTTCAAAAAAGTTCCATGTCAATGCTAATACTTTACAAAAGCGTTTTGAAATAACTAAGGAACAAGCTAGACAAATAATAAAACAATGTCAAAATTGTGTGACCATTTTACCACAAGTTAATCCTGAAGTCAATCCGAGAGGATTGATACCTAACCATATTTGGCAGATGGACGTCACACACTTGCCAGAATTTGGAAAATTAAAATATTTGCATGTTACAGTTGACACTTCTTCTGGATTTTTGATGGGCTCCCTTCATGCCGGAGAAAAAACTAAAGATGTTATAGCTCATTGCTTAAAAAATTTTGCCACTGTGGGCGTTCCAAAACAGTTAAAAACAGATAATGCCCCTGGTTATTCTTCTACCTCTTTTAAACAATTTTGCTCATCATTTGGCATAACTCATATAACAGGAATCCCATACAATCCACAGGGAAAAGGCATAGTTGAAAGAGCACATCAAACTATTAAAATGTACTTATTAAAGCAAAAAGACGGAATTGGGAAGGGGTATATATTTCCCAAAGATAAACTTAAAATAACCAATTTTACTCTAAACTTTTTACATTTGGATTCATGAGGACTTAGTGCTGCAGAAAGGCATATGTGTCCAAAAAATGTGCATAAGCTCAAGGTACTTTGGAAGGCTATTCTAACAGGACAATGGAAAGGTCCTGACCCAGTAATTGTGTGGAGTCCAGGGTCTGTTTGTGTGTTTCCACAGGAAGAACAGCAGCCGATTTGGATTCCGGAGAGATTAACTAAAGTCCTGACCAAGTGATAGTCTGGAGTCGAGGGTCTGTTTGTGTGTTTCCACAGGAAGAACAGCACCGATTTGGATTCCAGAGAGATTAACTAAACTGATTTGTATAGACCAAAAAGAAGATGATTTGGCTCAAATCCATAACAGCTGGTATCCAAAACTCCAGTCTGGCTATCCTTACATCTGCGACAGAACCAGGATGCTTTTTTCAATATCAATTTTATTATTGCCCTTTCCCACAACATGAAGTTCTATTTTGTGTTTTTGAGCTAATGCAGACCTAGGTTACTGTTTTGCTGATCATTTCTATTTTTTGACTATAATTTTTTAAACATTCCAATGGTGATTTCACCTGTAAAAAGTTATAAGGCCTTTACTATTATGTAATGTGTTGTATGTATTATATTATGTTTGCACACTTGTGTTTTGTGTCATATGTTTGAATGTACATATGTCCATACATCATATATGATGTGCGCTCATGAAAAAATGGATCCAAATATTTTTTTTTTATTCACGTGTTTTAAATGTTTTAATTTAATTTGGGTAAACATCTGTTGAGGACTGTTTTAATATGTGAACAAAAAAGGACGTTAACAGAACTGTATGTTTACTTTCACCTTTCCTTTTCATTATATTGAATAATTCTCTTCAAGATAATGTAAATTGTTAAGAAAATGTTTTTTTTAGTACCTTTTAGAATGATACATAATTTTTTTTAGCCATTATTGCCAGAATTCCTATCTTCATCCCAGTGTCGGTGAAGACAAAGATAAAACCAATCTACAGATTGTGCAATAGCCATCACTGAACTGTTTGCAGAACTTGCCTGGACTATGTATCACTTGTGTGCATTTTGAACTATCTGTTGGTGCAGCGACTTGTGGTAGTGTTGGGGTATTTATGCTTATGCTGTCATTGGTGGTACAATTTTTCCAAAAGGAGCTATCAACTGGCTTGGTGTATCTTCCCTTTTCTCACTTTATAGAGGTCAGGAACCTTACAGAGGAAGGCGAAAGACTTCATCCGCAATGACTGCTCTTTTGGCCATTTTGGTTTTGGATGCACACATGGGATCTTTCTTTAGATCCATCAGGTGCTGAGAATATTATCAACAGCCTCACACAGGGCTAAGACACTGATTCAGACACAACCCTTTCCAAAGCAATTAAGCAAAGAGCCACAGGTGATGCCCATTCATTTCCATTTGAAAACTGTTTTCTTCAGGTTTCACAAACGGGTGTCCTGAGGCAAAGAACATCCTGACATTCAGGGAAACAGAACAACAGTTAAGGAAAAGGCCCAAAGTAGGATTTCTCCACTGAGACTTTACATTTCAAACTGATATCTGAGTTTTCTGTGATGTTTGCCATTCCCTTCAGCTATCCATTACATGGCCATGTCACAGAGCTTGGAGGTGGTACATATCTTGGACACAAAACCATGAGCCTCTTCTGGAGAGTGGCCAGAATTCAGGAAGAAAACGGCAACTTAGGAAATTAGCAGGTGTTGCCCATTGATAAGGCAAGCCACAGTCCATTCATAAATTGTGCAGGATGAATGCTGGGAAGCTTTCTACTAGACAGGATACATCCATTGAATCATTCTCTTTTCTAAAGTCTACAACCACGGACACATTGGGATACACAGACATAGAAACACTCACCTTGTGAAATGACTTATTAAAAACAGTTCACTCCAAACCAAACAAACCACCTTTCCTACATATTCTCAGAACATGAGACAAACCAAAAACCCACACCCACACCCACAAAGGCACCTCCTTCCCCAAAATGGGTCTGTGACTATCCGAAGTGTTCTCTGACTGGTGGACCACACTGTGTTCCCCTGAAATGGCCTGTCCTGTATCAGATTAGGTCTCCTTGGCCAACTCGGTGAAGTTGTCAGTAGCCAGAGGTGAGCTCCTACCTACTTGCTCAGGAAAGGCCCCTCTTCAGAGCTCTCCTGGTATTTGGCCTTTCTCACATCAGTAGGAATCAAGAAAGAATGACTCTGTCTTTGGAAAATCCAAACAATTGAGAACACTGGGACTGGGACTGGGACTGGCTCTGGGTTCCTGGCTTCCTAGATACCAAGTTCAGAGAGTTCCATCACCAAGGAATTGACTTTAGTCACTTCCTTTAGGAACTGAATGAGTTCACCGCCTTGGCAACCACTTTGACCTAACATTTTATTCCAAAAGTCCCATGAGATGGAGGCTGGCTCTGCTTCCTCTGACACTTTCACAAGTTTGAATGGTATGTCAACCATAGGCACCCAGGGACATCTCTCCACACAGGCCTGGTTTGGTCCATCTTCTCTACATTAAGAAAAGAGAGGCTGATTCAGACATATCCCTTCATCCTAACCAGGTTGTTTGCCATGTAAGATGACGTTTGCTCTCTCAGGTCTTTCACAGCTGCCTACAACTTATCCAGGGATCATTTCTGTATGGACATTCGAGGTTCTCAACTGGTGGAAGATCACCTACATTCCTGTATTGAAATACCAACTCCATCCCTGCTCTTCTAAAAAGTTAGATTGAGGGAACAGTGTATGATTAGGGTTAATAACAGGTTCAATTTTGGTTAGGAATCATTCTGAGGGTTGAATAATGGTATTGGGAACCTGCGATATTTACAAGAATATATAGGGGATATATAAGTATGAAAACAGAAATCTTGGTAAGATTTGAAGCCCAGAAGGGCATTGGGCACTTGATTTACGTTCTGAACAGATGTCTCAGATAAATCGATATACAATGGCATAGAACCATGTACCATGGATGATTGAATATAGAAGAGAACATGCAGTCAAAAAGGAAGAGTCGGTAGGATCAGGAGATAGTCATTAGTTTTAGGAAGAAGAGTGAGTATAGGATTTGGAACAAAATTCTTTAGCAATAGGGTTTCGGTTAGAGAGTAAATGTAAATGTCAGCATATGTGAAGTGTCAGTCACGATGATGAACTGGGCAAAATATGTAGGAAAGCTGATATCAATAAAGACTTTAGGAAATCAGGCAAAGTATAAAGTGAGTCACAAGATTAGACATTTTTAACAGGGTTGAGTTTGAATATATAATCTTAGGAAGAAAAAAATATGTAGTCACCAGTAGAATTGAAATTTGAGAGCATTAGGAAACCTGGACATCGATGTTTTCAGTAATCCATGTTCACTTTCCATTTAGACTTTGGTACATCATAAGTGTCATCTTTGTGTTTAGTCTCCAGAATATTACTGTGATAAAATGTATATGTAGATCAGGTGACACGAGTAATTCTTCCACCATTTCTGGGAGCAACATTTTGAAGACGTATGAATTAGAATTGGGGGAAAAAAAAGAGGTGTATTCTGTTTCTATGAATATAGAGATAATGCATGAAGAGACCATATGGTGAATAAATAATATAACTGGTGCCACATTAAATAATGGATTGAATGGATATCTGAAAATATATAAGAATTCTTATATTGATATAAAATCATTCATTACAACCAGTTATACATCTAATGGTAATAATAGGTTTATGTTTTTTATGAAGAAAGTGTGAGTTTTGCTTCAAAAGTGATTATGGAAACCGAAAATAATGTGTTTGGAAAGAAGTCTCATAAAAAGTCCAGTCAAGAAACATGGAGAAATACATGTGTTCTGAAACAGGAAGTGATTGAAAGTGAAACAAATGCCTATTAATTTGCTAACAAGTGTGTGAAATATATATCCCATGATGTGAATAAACTGAAGAAATAGTAATGTACCAGTGATGAATATAAATGAACGTCAAAATACACATCATGTCCCATAGGAATCTACTTGCATTGATTTTAAGATGGGTAAGTTACTGTAGAAATATTAGGATTTCTGTGCACCATTCACTGAATTTAGTTTTCAGTACTAGGAAACAAATATGTATTTCAGGTGGATGAATATTTCTGAGAATAATCTTGTGAAAAGTTGATTAGAAATCCACATAGATGAACATGAATGAATTTAGGCAGTGCATAATAAGATGCAAATATTTCGTATTTTGAAAATTTTGGAGAATATATATATATATATATATATATATATATATATATACATATATATATATATATATATATATATATATATATATATATATATACACACACAAAACCCACATAGAGAAATTAAATAGTAGAAATATATATGACAATCAAAATTCATTGTGAAATATATATGCTCCACAGATCCAAAAATATTCATTTTACTGAACATAGATTTATATATAATGTGTTCAACCAGGAAGCTCACCCATAAGTTGAATTTTCAGTTCCAACAGTGTTTATGAGGAGTGATCTATTCTCACAATTTGTATCTTCCAAGTCAGATACCTCACAAAAATGTACATGTGATACCAGTTAGGATTCTATATGTGCTTATAAAAATACATGTGCTGAATAGGCTACAGAGAAAGGGAGACAGGAATTCACATATTTGTTAACTTTAAAATCACATGGAGAACTATTTCAACAAAAAGTTGACTACATTTATAACTCCTGACCTATATAATGCAAAAAGCAGGTCCAAAAATACACCAGGCCTCCTCTGAACTGCTTGTATTTCTATTCTGTTTGGGTTATTTTTCTCCATCATATTAGGATTAGTAGTGAGAGTCTAGTAGGGTATAGGTTAGTGTCAGGGATTCAGTATTTCGAATGGAAATTTGGAAAATGAATCCAAAGTGTATGCAAATATGTGCTACACAAAAATCTTCCCACTTTCATCCAGAACAATGCCTTGACAATACCTTCGCCCCAAGTAAGACACAATTAGAGGAAAAGAGTTAGAAAATCTGTGAATACATAAGTGGAATGGAAAATTCTCATGAGTTTACAACCTTGGAGGTGGTAGAGGAGTTTCCAAAAGTAAGGGATAGTGTAAACACTCCACAAACGTGGAGCTCTGCTGGCCTAAAGACTTCTTGAGAAACTGCTTCTGTGGTTGGGCACTTGAAATATATTTTGTTGTACGGAGCTTTAGCTTCCTTTCTAGTGAGTCCATCAAAGATGGGTCTGCATCTATGTGTCACCTAGAGGACATGGTTTCTGATTTTCCAATGAATATGAGGCAAGAGTGCTGAATTCTCTCTTTGGAGTTCAATTGTGGCAACAGGGGGCTAAGTGGTCTCCACTCTGTGGACTGTAAGGCATTTGGAATTCCTCCAATGTTTGTGGTGTTTATTGCTGCTGCACTGGATGTTTGGTATGTGCTTCACAAAATACAAGGAATCAACAAGGACACAGTGCTGTAGGGAGGTCTGTCATGTGTGGTGGGACAGAGTCTGCAGAAGAAAGCACCCACCAGGCTTCAATCTCACATAGCTTGCCCCCTTGAGCATAGCAACCGGATTCTGAATATTGCCCTGAAACCTCTGCATATAACAAGATGCCTTTACACATAAGGGTCTGCTGGCTGCACCATGTCAGTCACAAGCCATTTGGAATCCAATGGCAGATCCCCATGGCCCCACCAGAGATGTTTTATCACACACCTGCACACCACTGCTCTAGGCCCACTAGTCAGCAGGCTCCAACTTTCTGGCATCTCTGTTCTACACCATATCATGAAACCCAGTCTATCAAGGCACTGTCTGGTACACTCATGATCAGCAACAGGACATCCAAATGTTCTCCAGTGCCACCTGTTCATGGGAATTTCAAAAATTTCATGGTATTTATCTAGCCATTTTTCAAGGATGTAGTTGGAGGCACTGTGGGTTTCAATTCATTCTGGAACCATTAAATGTGAGAAAGTTCATTTCAAAGAAAGCTCTGGAGAGGTATCACAGGCAAGGCTTCCCAATGAGTGGCCAAAATGTCACATGAAGGCAGGGGCTTTGAGGTCTACAAGGTGAGGTCCATGTGTGTTTTGCCTCTCAAGTACAGATGCCAAGTTTTTCAGAATTAAATCATGTGATATCCTGGCTGATATTCCCAGTGCTCTGTGGAAAGCCACTCTGGCCCTAGAAAAGTTTGCAAGGGCAACTCTTATGTGTGGCCTCCTAAGATCAAACACAATTCATGGCAATACTTCTCTGAGTTCAGTTCCAGAGTTCAGTCTCTAAGAGGAATCACACCAGAGTTCAAGACCAGGTGGACCAAATCATCACTTCTAACTGCCACACAAATGACCACAATTAAAACCAAAACACTCCCACGTATCCCTCATCTTCGTCCATATAGGCACTCATCATAAACTCTGGCTGGTGTTTTCCATGAGTTGTGCATCTCAGGAAAGTGTCGAAAATAAGCTCCCTTGCCACTCATTTGGCTAAAGTCACGGTGGCCTTGACACCCTTCGTGTGAACCAGGAGTGATCAAATTGGCCTGCCATTAATACTGATCTGCTTCTCCAATTTGAGGCCTACTGACGGTCAGGTATAGATTCTTCATGTAATTTGGAGTCATGAGAAAACCCAAGCACTTCTGCTGGGCTTTTAAGAACTCATTTGACCCAAAGGATCCCTATTCTCATTTGATGGAATTCAGGAACCTAACAGAGGAAGGCAAGAGACTTCACCCACAATGACTGCACTTTTTGCCATTTTGGTTTTGGATGCATACATGGGATCTTTATTTAGATCAATCAGGTGCTGAGAATCTAAGCCACAGCCTCACAAAGGGCCAAGAGGCTGATTCAGACACATCTCTTTCCAAAGCAATTAAGCAAAGAGCCACAGGTGATGCTCATTCATTTCCATTTAAAAACATTTTTATTCAGACTTCAGAAAGGGGTGGCCTGAGGCAAAGACCTTCCTAACATTCAGGGCAACAGAACAATAGGTAAGCAAATGGCCCAAAGCAGGGTTTCTCCACTGAGACTTTCCTGGTCACACTGATATCTAAGTTTTCTGAGATGTTCGCTATTCTCTTCAGCTATCCAGTACATGGCCATGTGACAGATTATTTAGGTGGTACATATCTTGAACAAAATACCATGAGCCTATTCTTTAGTGGGGCCAGAATTCAGGAAGAAAACAGAAACTTAGGAGGATAGCAGGTGTTGCACATCAATAAGCCTGCCACACTCTTTTCATAAATTAGGCAGGATGAATGCTGGAAAGCTGCCTACTAGACAGGAAACATCCATTGATGCATTCTCTTTTTTAATGTCTACATCCACAGACACAGTGTGATACACAGACATAGAAACACTCACCTTGTCAAACGACATTCTAGAAACAGTCCAGTCCAAACCAAACAAACCGCTTTTTCTACCTGTTCTCAGAACATGAGACAAAACCACAAACTCACACGCACACCCACAAAGGCACCTCATTCCCCCAAGTAGGTCTGTGACTATATGGAATGTCCTCTGACGGCGGGCCATACTATCTTTCTCTGAAATTGCCTGTCCTGTCTCAGATCTGGTCCTTTGGCCAACTCTCTGAGGTTGTCAGAAGCCAGTGGTGAGCGACTACCTGCTTTTTAAGCACAGGACCATCTTCAGAGCTTTCCGGGCATTTGCCCATCCTCAAATCAGTAGATACCAAGAATGACTGACCCTGTCCTTGGTAAATCCAAACAAGTGAGCCCACTGGGAGTGGGACTGGGAATGGCTCAGGGTGCCTGCTTCCTGGATCCCAAGTTCAGAGAGTTCCATCACCAAGAAAGTTAGGTAGGTCAATTCCTTCAGGAACTGAATGAGGTCACTGCATTGACAAACACTTTGTCCTAACAGTTGCTTCCAAGAGTCCCATGAGATAGAGGCTGCCCCTAGTTCCTGTGACACTTTCACAAGTTAGAATTGCATATCAACCATAGGCATCCGGGAATAGCTCTCCACACATGTCTCATTTGGTCCATCTTCTCTACATTAAGAATAGAGAGGCAGATTCAGACACATCCCTTCATCCTGACCAGGGTTTTTGCCATGGAAGATGATTTTGCTCTCTTAGGTCCTTCATAGCTGCCTACATCTTATCCAGGGATAATTTTTGCATGAACCTTTGAGGTTCTCAGCAGGTGGAAGATCCCCTATATTCCTGTATTGTAAGACCAACTCTGTCCCTGCTCTTTTATAAAGTTATATTGAGGGAACAGTGTATGATTAGGGTTAATAACAGGTTTGATTTGGGTTAGGTATCATTCTGCGAGATGAATAATGGTATTGGGAACCTGCGATATTTACAACAATATACAGGTGAAATAAGTTTGAAAACAGAAATCTAGGTAAGATTTGAAGCCCATTAAGGCATTACGCCCTTGAGTTGGTTACATAGATTTGAATTATATTCTGCACAGACATCTCAGATAAATCGAGATACAATGGCATAGAACCTTGTACTTTGGATGATTGAATGTCGAAGAGAACATCCAGTCAAAAAGGGATAGTCGGTATGATTAGGAAGATAGTTGGTAGGTTTAGAAAGAAGAGTGAGTATAGAAGTGGGACCGAAAGTTCTTTAGAATTAGAGTTTTGGGTAGATGGTGAATGTAAATGTCAGCATATGTGAAGAGTCAGTCAAAATAATGAACTGGAATAAAACGTAGATAAGAAGATATCAATAGAGACATATGTAAATCAGGCAAAGTATAAAGTGAGTGATAGGATTAGAAATTTTGAACAGGATTGAGGTTGAATATATAGTCTTAGGAAGAAACAAATATGTAGTCACCAATAGGATTGACATTTGAGAGCATTAGGCAACCTGGACATGGATGTTTTTAGTAATCCATGCTCACTCTCCATTTAGGCCTTGGTAAAATCATAAGTGTGACCCCTGCTTTTTGTGTCCAGAATATTACTGTGAAAAAATGCATATGTAGATCAGGTGACATGAGTATTTCTACCACCAATTCTGGGAGCAACATTTTGAAGATGAATAAATTAGTATTGCGGTTACAAATAGATGTACCCTGTGTCTATGAAAATAGAGATAATGCATGGATAGACCATACTGTGAATTAATAATATAACTGGTTCCAACTTTAAATAATGGATTGATTTGATATCTGAAAATATACAGGAAATCTTATATTGATATACAATCATTCATTCCAACCAATTATTCATCTAATGGTAATATTAGGGTTATGGTTTATCATGAAGAGTGTGTGAGTTTTGTTTCAAAATGATTATGGAATTCGAAAATAATGTGTTTGAAAAGAAGTCTCATGAAAAGACCAGTCAAGAAACCTGGAGAAATACATGTGTTGTGAAGCAGGAAATGATTTGAAGTGAATCAAATGCCTACAAATTTGTGAACCTGTGTATGAAATATGTATTTTATGATGTTCATAAACTGAAGAAGTAGCAATTTACTAGTGTTGAATAAAATGAACTTCAAAATACACATCATGTCCCATAGGAATCTCCTTGCATTGAATTAAACTGCGTCAGTTACTGTAGAAATATTAGGATTGTATGCACCATTCATTGAAGTTAGTTTTCAGTACTAGGAAACAAATATGTATTTCAGGTGGATGAATATTTCTCATAATGATCTTGTGAAAAGTTGATTATAAATCCACATACATGAACATGAATGAATTTAGGTAGTGTATATAAGACACACATATTTCATATTTTGAAAAATTTAGAGAGTGTGTGTATATAGATAGATAGATAGATAGATAGATAGATAAATAAATAGATAGATATACACACACAAAACACACAGAGAGGCAATTAAAAGTAGCAATATATATGCCAATTGAAATTCATCATGAAACATATATCAACCAGATTAAAAAATATTTATTTTACTGAACATGGATTTATGTATAATGTTGTTCTACTAGGAGGCTCACCCATCATTTGAATTTTCAGTTCCAACAGCGTTTAGGAGGAGTGATCTCTTCTCACAATTTGTATCTGCCATATCAGCACACCTCAAAAGAAAATATGTGTGATACCAGGTAGGATTCTATATGTGCATATAAAAATACATGTGCTTAATAGGCTACAGAGAAAGAGAGACAGGTATTCACATATTTGTTAACTTTAAAAACACATGGAGATCTATTTCAATTAAAAATTAACTAGATTTATTACACCTACCCTATATCATGCAAAAGGCAAGTCCAACTATACACCATACCTCCTCTGAACTGCTTGTATTTCTATTCTGTTTGGGTTATTTTTCTCCATCATATTAGGATTAGTAGTCATTGTCTAGTAGGGTATGGTTTAGTGTCAGGTGTCTCGGCCGGCAGGACACATCAAAGTGTGCGTCAAACCTCGTTGGGGAGGAATGAAGGGACAAGAGAAATGAGAGATGACAGCAAAACAGTAGTTCTGATCATGCTGCAAACTTTTACAGTTTTCACAGGGTATTAATATGCTGCGATAGGAAATCTCTCTTATGATCAGCTGCTGGATGTCTTCACAGGGTGAGATAACCTCAGGATATTTCAGAAAGACAGATGGCCGCAGGATGTCTCAGGGAGATAGATGGCTGTCGGATGTCTCCTAGGCAGGATGTCTCCCAGAGGGCTGTTTCTTTTAAGTGTCAGGCTATTCTTTGAGGAGAACTTCCTTCTAGCCCCTCACCTTCCCCCCTTTCTTATATAAAATATTTGACCATACCTTACCGGCCAATGTTTTAGGGGGTGATAGAGGCTTTGTTTCTAAAGGAGGCCTTAGAATATCTCCTGATCTGAGAGAGCATGTTTACTAGAAGATTTCTTGGTGGCCATGGCATGTTTTCGAGGAGACGGCTTTGAGGGGGATGAATGCCAACCGCCATGCACCAAAGCGTGTCACTCAGAGGTCTTGTGTTTGGGTATCCGTGGATCCATCCTCCCACAGTCTTTCCTGCACCCTCCATTATTATGGCCTAAGGTCCTCACTTCATGGGTGCATCCTCCCCCAAGTGAAGGGGCACTTTGAGGATGAACCCTTATGGCAATGGCAGAAGATTGTTAGTCAGAGCTATTTCTTATAGTTTTATTTAAGAAAGAGAGATCTGTGGGGATGTAAACTTAAGAAATAAGCCTGTGAGAAGGGTAGAACATACTTTTAAATGTTAGCAGCAAGGTCTTCCATCTCCAGACGATGATAGTGCACCTGTATGGGCTTAGAGGCCAAAATATTAATCTGTTCTTTAATAAATTGTACCAGCCTGTTTATAATGCAGGGTCCTATAGACACTATTTAAAGTAAACCCAACAAAGGGCCTATTAGGGGAAGAAGGTAGGGTAGAAATCCACTAAGCCCAGTCCAGAGTGGATTTTCAAATAGTTCCCTTCGTCTCTCTTTTACATCTTCTTGAACCTGCTTAATTTTAGTGCATACTATGCCTGATTAATTGGCATAAATGCAGCATCGTTCCCCTAAGGCCAAGCGAATACTTCCGTGGTTAGCTGTCAGCAAATCTAAGCCTCGTGTGTTTTGAAGAAACACTTCTGCTAGGGAGTCTATTTGGTCCTTCAAATCTTTAATGGTTCCTGATAGAGTTTGTACATCATTTATAAAGTTGTTGAGACAGGCGACGGTAAGAGTGGATAGCCGTGCCTAAACCAGTGTACCTGTGCCCACAGCAGCTGTTATTCCAAGGCTCGCAATGAGTGGTAAGGCATGTATTGCCCACCTGTGTCTTATGACTAAGATGTCTAGGCTAGGAATGGGTAGACGTTGGTCTCATGGGACAATAGTTATATCAGGGAGGAATAAGGTAAGAACACAGCCACTGATCCAATTCACTGGAAGCCTGGGGAAGGCCGAGTTTTCTCCACACATAAAAACTGTGCCATTGGGTAACAAAGAGATGGGTTGGGTGAGCAATAATTTTGTACTTTTGAGCAATTTCCAAAGGAAGTAACTCCAACATCAATATCATAGGTATTATTCTGCATCGTGCCTAAAAGACATAATGTAAATGTGCCTATAGGCTGTAATTATAAAAAAATCCGGGTTGGCATGTATTATCATTGTCTATGATAGAATTAATAGGAACTGCCATAGGCATGATTGTCCCTGTTGTCATGCAGAGCCAGCAATCACCAGCAATGGTGGGGTTGGAATTATTAAGCAAGGAGAAGGTAGTTTCCAAAATTTCTAATGTATTGGTATCTAAACCTTGGAGCTGGGATTTAGGCTACATTAAGGGATGATATGTGAGCTCAGGAATTAGGGGTTTCAAAAGTTTGATTATCTGAGGATGCTTGACAGCATCAGTGGGTCCTCCACGATAAGAGACCCCTGTAGGGGCCTTAATGGGCCAGCAGGAGGGTTTACCAACACTGCCTTGCCACCCAGGTGACTGTAGCTTGGTGTATTTGCCATCTCCTCCCCGGTCAAAGAGAAAGGGGGTATAATGAATAGTGGTCCCCCCTTCTGCATGAGGTTTAGTTAGGGAGGCTTCAAAAAATTTTTCTCCTTGCTTGTTAACACAAATTAAGAGTGACACATAACAAGAGCCATACATCGCCTGTGTATTCGTACAGGTTGCAGAACAATTTTGGAGAGCTTTACTTGTACTAGGGGGAATAATCTTTGGCTTGTTAACACATACACATTTAGGCTGATGAACTACTCTGAGTTTATGGTCAACCTCGGTCAGGAGGTAAACCACTTTAGTCACGCAGTCAGCAATCTGGGTCCAACTAGTGCGAGCCTGAGTTCAAGATCCTCACTTGCACTCGCAGGGGGGCCCAAAGAGGTACTCCATGATGTTGGAAGGTGGAGGGCCAAGGCCTCCGTGTACAACCCTGTTCAGCAGAAGTGCCTTAAGCAGAATCCAAACACAGATTGTTGGCTGCATCTGAAAAAGAGGAAAATTTGTCCTCAGGGGGAGCACCTCCGTCCCTAGGTTGAGGTAAGTCATTAACCTGTTTAACCAGGTGTTCTGGTAACCATCTTGGGGCTGCTTGCTCTTGGTCCAAAACACAAGCTGAGCCTCGTCCCCAGATGAAAAGAGGATCTGGGCCTTTCCATTTATTTGTAAGGGGATTGCGCCACATAACAGGTGGGCGAACAGAATTGGACGAGGGATGCCAATGTCTGTCTGTGGCTGAATGGCCTTCACTGTCGAGAGTAAGAAAAATAAGGGCAAATAATTCATGGTTAAGGCGATGCCTGGGAGTGGTAAATATAAAGGCGGAAGCCTTAAAGAGGGTTAGCCAAGTCTTTAAGGTAAGGTGGGCACGTTCCACAATGCCTCGGCCCTGAGGTTTGTATGGAATTCCAGTAGTATGACAAATTTGCAAGGTAGCACAAAATTGTTTAAACTTGGCACTGGTATATGCAGGACAATTATCCGTTTTAATATGTATTGGTTTACCCATTACGGAAAAGGCTGAAACAAGATGAGAAAGGACATCTTTGGTACCCTCTCCAGAATGTGGTCATGCAAAAATAAAGCCACTGAAGGTATCTATAGAAACGTGTATATATTTGGTTTTTCCAAATTCAGGAAAATGAGTAACATCCATTTGCCAAAACTGATTGAGCAGTAATCCTCTGGGGTTAACTCCCAACTGTTGAATGGGGAGGGAGACAGCGCAACCAGGGCATGATTTTACTATCTCTCGTGCCTGTTGCCTGGTAATTTTACAAAGTAATCGAAGGCTCTGGGAATTTAGATGGTGAAAATTGTGTAACTCCGTGGCCTTTTGAATGGAGCCAACAAAAATTGGAAAGATGGAACGAGTTGCTGCATCAGCTTGGGGATTACCTTGTGTTAGAGGGCCGGGAAGATCAGAGTGTGCCCTGATTTGTCCTAAGAAAAATGGGTGTTGTCTGGCCTGAATTAGTTGCTGAAGCTGGTGAAACAGAAAGGCCACATTGGAAGAAGCCTTAATAGTGAGTGAAATCTCCAGCAGGAGCACAGAATGAGCAATGCAGGCACTTTCTGCATAAATATTAACAGAATTATCAAAAAATGTTATAAAAACTTGTGTTATGGCAAACAATCCAAAAACTGTGCTGACTGATAGACACTATCAAAGGTGGTAGGCTGGTTATTGATAACAAAGACCGCATGGCCATTATTGGAACCATCTGTAAAGACAGTAAGGGCTTGAGGAATGGGAGCCTTTTGAGTAATTTTGGGAAAAATAAATGGATGTAACTGGACAAAATGTAAAAGGGGGTCATTGGGGAGGTGGTTATCAATTGTTCCCAAAAGCCTGATAGGGCAATACCTGATTCATCCACTGTCTGTAGTAAACATTGGGTTTGGTCCTTAGTATATGTAATTAAAATATTATCAGGGTCTTTGCCAAAATGTTGTCGAGAAAGCAAATGACCTTTAATAATAGTAGAAGCTACCTGATCAAAATAAACAGTAATATCCTTGGAGGATGTGGTGGGTAAATGGACCCAAAGCAAGGGGCGGCCTTTAATTTTAAAATGTGTATTTTGCTGCCGAAATACTCCTGTGGGTGTATGAGGAGTGTGTAAAATAACCAGAACCAGAGGAAGGTTGTAAGAAATTTGTGTAACAAACTGTTGGGCAATGGCTTCTGTGACTTGGTTTAATGCCTCTCATGCATCGGGAGTAAGCTTTTGAGAGGAGGAGGGGTGGGAATCACCTCTCAAAATATCATTAAGGGGCAAAAGTACACAAGTGGGCAATTTTAAATATGTTCTTATCCATTGAATATCCCCAGGTAATTTTTGAAAATTATTAAGGGTGTGAAGATGGTCCACACGTAGTTGTATTTTAAGAATTTGGATCTGATTATCTTGAAGTTTAAGGCCCAAATAGGTATCAGAGTCCTGTGTTTGAAACTTATCAGGAGCTATCTGTAGTCCTAAGGTAGTGAGGGTTTTGTAAAGGTCCAAGTAACAATTATTAAGGTCATGGGTGTTAGGTGCAGCAATTAACAAATCATCCTTTTAATGTAAAATATAAATTTGTGGCCATCGCTCTCTCACAGGGTCTATTGCTTGAGCAACGTAATTTTGGCAAAGACTAGGGCTATTGGCCATACCGTGGGGAAGAACCTTTCATTGAAATCTCTGCATAGGGCCCTGAAAATTAATGCGAGGGAGACTAATGGCAAAATAGGGTCTATCCTCAGGATCTAAAGGAATGGTAATACAGCAATCTTTTAAGTCAATAACCATTTTACAATTGTTTTTGGGAATTGCCACTGGTGTGAGAATACCTGACTGCAGTGCTCCCATCGGGAGCATAACTTTATTAATGGCACACAAATCTTGTAAAAGGCGCCACTTGCCTGATTTTTTATTGATAACAAAAATTGGAGTATTCGATGGTGAGGTTGAGGGCTCTACATGGCCGGCTGCCAGCTGTTCCTGCACTAACATGGAGGCAGCCTCCAATTTTTTCTTAGGTAAGGGGCCACTGATCCACCCACACAGGAGTTTGAGTCTTCCAAATAATTTTATCTGCATGAGGTACAGGAGGGTCAGGGACCAACACTAAAAATCCGAATACCCAAGGCCATATGTATTTGTGTTTTGTATGGGTTGTAGAGGCTCAACCAGTTTTCGTCTCAGTCTCCCCAGGCCTGTACCAGGGACAAAATTCATACTAAGCATTTGATGAGTCACCATGGAATTGGGACTGGGAAGAATAACTTCCATTTGACTCAAAATATCTCGGCCCCATTGGTTAATAGGTTAGGTCAGGAACATCGAAAAAAGTGACAGTTGACTTATTACCCTCTTTATCAGTCCAGCTAATAGACCTAGAGCTGACTGGAGGATTTTTTGATTGTCCTATCTCTTTAAGGTCACTCAAGGGTGGGGTGAGGGGCCAACCAGATCGCCAGTATTTTTTAGACATAATTGTGGCATCAGCTCCAATATCTAGAATTCCTTGGAATTCCTTTCCTTCAATAAGTAAGGTAAGGGGGTGTATTGTGAGAAATTGGCTGAACCCAATACACATCAGAGGAGCCCAAGGAGGCAGTCCCCAGCGGTAGGTTTGGGTGGTGGAAGTGCCTCCTGAATCCAAGGAAAGGAGTATTAATTGTGCAAGTCTTGTTCCTGCGGGGATGGCCACAACTCCATTAATAGCTGTGGCCAGTATTTTTATTTCTCCAGTGAAATCATTATCAATAATGCCAGGGAAGACCTGAACACCTTATAAGGTAGTAGAGGCTCTTCCAAGAATAAGGGCAGACGTATGAGATGGAGGGGGACCCCTAATTCTAGTGGGTATTAACTGGGTCCCTTGCAATGTGTCTAATATTTTCTCAGTGGTGGCACAGAGGTCCAATCCTGCGCCGCCTGGTGTGGCTCGTTGGAACGAGCAATTGTGGAGAAGGATTTTGAAGTAGGTTGGTAGTTTGGGAGGGAACAAACCTTATTGCCCCTGGGTTTGTCTTGGGAAAGTCGGGGCCAGGGGTTGGCCCTGCAGTGATTTTCCAAGAAGCAGGAAGAAATAGGCTGTCCGAGGGCATTTGTTTTAGATCTCCACTCACTGGCCCAGTGATGGCCTTTGCCACATCTAGGGCAAAGAGTAGCTGGGGGCGGTTTAGCCCCAGTTTGAGGAGACACTATTCCTAGGCTTTGTTTGCCTGTCAGACACTAGTGTGTAAAATGGCCAGGTTGTTTTCAAGTAAAGCAAGTAGGTGAGCCAGGATTGTGAAAGGCCTTGGTAAAGGTGGCACCAAAGGCGAGACCCATGGCATGGGCTGCACCCACCCCTGCACAGAGTCTAATAAAGTCAGAAAGTTTCCTTTTATCCTTATGTAGTCGAAGAACACCCTGACATGCTGGCTTGGCGTTTTCAAAGGCAAGATGTTTTACAAAGGTGCTTTCGCTTTCGCTTGGTCCAAGCAAGCATTCTGCGGCTAGGTTAAGCCAGGAAACAAAGTCGCTATAAGGCTCGTGAGGCCCTTGTCGTATTTTTGCCAAGGAAGTGGTAGCTGAGGCCTTTTGTGGGACGCGTCTCCAAGCATGTAAGCCAGCCGTCTGAATCTGCGCCAAAAGTCCAGCAGGGAAACATGCCTGTTTATTTTTAGTGTCAAAAGGCGCGTTGACCACTAACTTAACAGAAGTCCAGGATTTAGAGGAGGCCTTTGTTAAGTTTTTTTGAGCAGTTTCCCAACAGTGCTCTTTGAAATTGTGTTCCATAACAGAAAGTCTCCAGCACTGAGGTATCTCGGGTTTGAAATTTCCAATCATTGGTAGTAAGCCATTGTGCACTGTGGATTTCTAATAAAGCCACTCTGTAGGGCGCAGTGAGGCCAGAGTGAGCACAAGCCTTTTTAAGTTTTTCAAGAAAATGCAGGTTTAATTTTTTGTACACACTCTGGGTTCCTTCCTGCCTGGGGGTTAACTCCTCATCCTCTGAGTCCTGATCTCCTTGATCCATTTCCCCCGCTTTCTCCTCTTGATCATCATGTAAGTCTTTGACCTCAGACTGGGCAGGCATATCTATCTGACTGCGGGTTACTGGGAATGTGAGAACAGGCTGATGGAGCAGGTTAGCCTTTTCATTAGACCGCCGATGGGCAGCTTGCCTTGACTCCATGTCTAAGGCTAATGAGCAGAGCTCAGAGTCAAGGGATGTTAATTCTTTTAAAAGTTGGATCTGTTCCCGTCTATGCTGGAGAGACTGTCGCAAGGGAGCCAGGTTAGGCGAGGGAAGTGGAGAAAAAATACCTGGGGGGCGATGTTGGCCCCTGAAGGGCCGGAGCACAAAAGGCATGAGGGATATAGGAGGGAGGTGGATGGGTAAGTTCTATAGGCTCTGGAAGGGACCTGAGAGGTGGTCGGTCTTCTGAATGGTAGTGAGCTTCTTTCTTCTCCAAGGTAGCCTCCTCCCCAGGGGTCAATGTGTTTCTGGGATTTAAAACTGGATAAAGGTAGTTGGTAACCATTGGAGCCTTATTCATTAGGGTGGTATTTTGAGGTGGACCAGGAAGGTTCCCAGGGTCCTGGGGAGACTGAGAAGGGTCTATATCTGTACTAACTGATGGGCATGCAGAGGGGGGACGAGAGGTCATTTGCATAGTCTCTTCCCCAATCCTGACAAATTTTAAGGTACCATTGTCAAAGGGTGAACTTTTAAGAATTTCATTAATTAAGTTCCAGTAAGAAAAGGTGGGAACAGGCACCTTTTCTGTGCCAAAGTATTCATAATAATCTTTTAAACAGTCTCCTACTCTAAGTCATGGTTTACCATCAATGGTTCCTTCAAGGGAAAACCATGGACACAATTCCCCTATGTATGAACAGAAAAATTTTAAGTCCTTTTTCTTAACACGTGCCCCCCATGTCTTGAAGGACTCCTTCAGGGCTGACAAAAACAAATCATGTGACGAAACTGCTTGTCCCATGGTGGGTCACTCACTGTGCATCATCCCCACACTCCTACTGGATATGTCTCTCGGTGGTGTCTGCTGAAGCAATCGCGAGCTCCGCTTGACCAAGTATTCCAGGAGGACGGGGTTCCCCCTCAGTCAAAGGCTTGAGACCCAGTCGGTGGGCGCCAGATGTTCTGGCCGGCAGGACACATCAACGTGGGCAGCGAACATAGATGGGGAGGAATGAAGGGACAAAAGACACTAGAGATAACAGCATGACTGTAGTTCTGATCAAGCTGCAAACTTTTATTGTTCACACAGGGGATTTATATGCTGGAGATGGGAAAGCTCTCTTATCAGTAGTTCCTGGATGTCTTCACAAGGTGAGATAACCTCAGGATGTTTCAGGAAGACAGATGGCCGCAGGAAGTCTTCGAGATACTGATGGCTACAGGATGTCTCCCAGGCAGGATGTCTGCCAGGGGGCTGTTTCTTGTAAGTGTCAGGATATTCTCTGAAGGAGAATTCCTTCTACCTATGAAAGACAGGGATTCAGTATTTCAAAAGGAAAATTGGAAAATGAATCCAATGTGTATGCAAATATATGCTACACAAAAGTCTTCCCACTCTCATTCAGAACAATGCCTTGACATTACCTTCACCCCATGTAAGACATAATTAGAGGAGAAGAGTTACAAAATCTGTGAATACATATCTGGAATAGAAAATGCTCAATAGTTCACAAACTTGGAGGTGGGAGAGGAGTTTCCAAAAGTAAGAGACAGGGTAAAAACTCCACAAACATTGAGCTCTGCTGGCCTAAAGACTTATTGAGTAACTGCCTCTGAGGTTGGGCACTTGAAATATATGTTGTTGTCAGAAGCTTTAGCTATCTCTGTAGTGAGACCATCAATGCTGGGTCTGCATCTATGTGACCTGAAGGACATGGTTTCTTATTTTCCAATGAACATGGGGCAGCAGTGCTTAATTCTCTATTTGTAGGTAAACTGTTGCCACTGAGCGCTAAGTGTCTCCCAGTGTAGACTGTGAAGCCAATTGGTCATCCTCCACTTTTTGTGGTGTTTCTTGCAGCTGCACTGGGAGTTTAGTATATGCTTCATGAAATACAAGGAGTTCAACTGGGTCACAGTGCTGGAGGGAGTTCTGTCACGTGTGGTGCGTAAGGGTCTGGAGGAGAATGCAACAACCAGGCTTCTATTCCACATAGCTTGCCCTCTTGACCATAGGAATCTGATTCTGAGCATTGCCCTGAAACCTCTAGATATAACAAGATGCCTTTACATACAAGGGTCTGGGGGCTGTACCATGTCAGTCACAAACCATTTGGAAGCCAATTCCCGATCCACATGATCCCACCAAAGCTGTTTTAACACACACCTGCACACCACTGCTCTAGGCCCACTACTCAGCAGGCTCCAAATTACTGGCATGTCTGTTCTACACCATTTTCATAAAAACCAGTCAATCAAGGCACTGTCTGGTACACTCATGATCATCAATAAGACATCCAAAGGTTCTCCAGTGCCACCTGTTTATGGGAATTTCAAAAATTTCATGGTACTCATCTAGCTATTTTTCAAGGATGAAGTTGGAGGCACTCTGGGTTTCAATTCATTCAGGAACCATTAAATGGAGAGGAAGCTCATTGCAATGAAAGCTCTGGAGTAATCTAACAGGCAAGGTTTCCCAAAGACAGGCCAAAAGGTCACATGAAGCCAGGCCCATTGAGGTCTACAATATAAACTCCATGTGTGTTTTGACTTGCAACTATGGCTGCCAAGTCTTTCACAATAAAACCATGAGATATCCTTCCTGAGATTCCCATTGCTGTGTGCAAAGCCACCCAGGGCTTAGATCTCAGTTTCCAAGGGCGACTCTCATGTGTGCCCTCCTAAAATCCCAACACAATTCATGGCAATACTTCTTTGAGTTAAGTTCCACAACTCAGTCTCTAAAAGGAATCACACCAGTGTTCAAGCACAGGTGGACCCAGTCATCTCTTCCAACGGCCACACAAAGGACCACAATTAAAACCAAAACACTCCCACATGGCCCTCATCTTCTTCCATATAGACACTAATCATACCTTCTGGCTGTAGGTTTCCATGAGGGGTGGAGCCAAAGACAGTGTCCAAAATAAGCTCCCTTGCCCCCGTTTTCCTGAAGTGAGTGTGGCCAGGGCACCCTTCCTGTGAACCAGGAGTGATCAAAGAGGCCTGCCGTTAATACTGCTCTGATTCTCCATTTTGAAGCCTACTGACTCTGGGGTAAAGATTCTTTATGTTAATTGGAGTATTGAGAAAACCAAAGCACCTATGGGCTAGCCTCTGCAGGGCTTTGAAGAACACCTTTGTCCCAAAGCATCCATAATCTCAATGATGAAGGTCAGGAACCATACAGAGGTAGGAGAGAGACTTCATCCACAATGACTGCTCTTTTGGCTCTTTTGGTTTTGGATGCACACATGGGATTTTTCTATAGATTCATCAGGTGGTGAGAATCTAAGCCACAGCCTCACACAGGGGCAAGAGGCTGATTAAGACACATCTCTTTCCAAAGCAATTAAGCAAAGAGGCACAGGTGATGCCTATTAATTTCCACTTGAAAACTGTTTTCTTCAGGCTTTACAAAGTGGTGGCCTGAGGAGAAGACCTTCCTGACATTCACGGTGTGGTGAGCCGCTTCTGCAGATTATGGTCACCATTGCAGGATGGCGCTGGCTCCACTGTGGTCTGTGACAAACGACTCCTTGTTTGGGAGAGTTGGTGCATGGTTTTTCAGCACCCTATGAGAAAGTTCCACGTGGAAGCTTCGCATTGGGGCTTGGGATGCTTTATTAAGGCTGGGAGGGGCATCTGACAAGGAATTAGAAGAAATATCAAGGGCCTGAATAAACTGCTGAAAGAAGATTCCTGAGTTGCGTCTTCCTTGCGGGCAAGGGGTCGCGACAAGTGGTGCCGAGACCCGGGAACCAGAACTTTCAGTAGTCAGGGTTGGTGCACCAGTTAGTCCCAGGTAAGTGGGACCCACGATCAAAGCAGGGGTTAGTCCCAGGTAAGCGGGACCCGCGATCAAAGCGGGGTAGCTCCTCTGTAAAGCCAGAGAGAGCGGTACATTTTATTGCAGCTGCACTGTGTACTTTCGCTTTTACTTTCACTTTTGTTTTTTGTGCGTCTTTTGTTGTGTCATGGGTGCCGCATCTTCAAGTCTGCTTCTCCTGGCCCTAGATGGCCTGTTACGTTCCAAGGGCCTAGAAGTGAAACGTAGTACTTTACAGAGATTTTTACAGAAGACAGATATTGCTGCACCGTGGTTTGCGTTTTCGGGCAGCCTTACTATACCTAGCTGGGATAAATTAGGCACAGATCTTGACTTTGTTTCTGAGCAGGGCATATTAGAGGGTGGGGTGATACCCCTTTGGAAGATGATCCGTAGTTGCCTCGCAGATGGCAGATGTCAGGAAGCACTTACTAAAGGACAGGAAGTTTTAGAGCAATTACATGAGGAAAGATCAGAGACGGCACGAAGTGAGGTAATTCAGGAGGATGGGAGTGTGCGGAGCGAGACACAGGGGAGGAGGCGATTGTCTCCAGCACGAAGTGAGGTATTTCAGGAGGATGGGAGTGTGCGGAGCGAGATATAGGGGAGGAAATGATTGTATCCAGATCTCAGTACGCTGCGCACACTCCCATCCAAAAGTGGGTCAGAGGAGGAGGAGGATGAGGAGGAAGAGCTCGGGAGACTATCTCGTCAGCTAGGGAGTCTAACTATAGGAGAAGGGAACAAAAATAAACAGGAGCTCAAGGAAAATGATCCTCCGGATCCGCCGCCGTACGGTGGGGGTGTTTCGAGGAGAGCTTTCCATGCCCAAACATGGAGGGCTGTTATCGCTGAGATGGGTCTTGCTTATCCAGTTTTCCAGGATGACAATAGGGGAAGATTCCATGAGCCCTTAGATTTCAAAATTGTGAAGACCCTGGCGGAGTTTGTGCGCACTTATGGGGTGGATGCCGCCTTCACACTAACTCAGGTGGAGAGTCTGTCTAGATACTGTATGACTCCCTCTGATTGGCTAGACTTGTTCGGGCTTGTGTCTCTCTAGGTAAATATTTAGAGTGGAGAGCCTTTGTGCTAGAGGGCGCGGTAGAGCAGGCCGCCCAAAACCATGCGGCGGGACACCCCCATTGGGACAAGGATATGCTTTTGGGACAAGGCAGATTTGCTAATCAACAGACAGGATTCCCTCCTGAGGCATATGATCAAATTAACAACATTTGCATTCGGGCATGGAAGTCACTTCCAAATAGAGGAGAGGTGTCTGGTAACTTGACTAAGATTCTGCAGGGCCCTACAGAACCCTTTTCAGATTTTGTAGCAAGGATGGTGGATGCCGCTGGAAAGATTTTTGGGGACCCTGATAGAGCCATGCCCCTTATCAAGCAATTGGTCTTTGAGCAATGCACCAAGGAGTGTAAAGCAGCAATCGCTCCTTATAAAAACAAGGGCATAGAAGCTTGGATAAAAGTGTGTAGAGAGCTTGGAGGACCTTTAACTAATGCAGGTCTTGCAGCTGCTGTCCTTCGGATTGCAAAAGGGGGCGGTCCTGGTGCTGGAACATGCTTCCATTGTGGTCAGTTCGGCCATTTCAAACGTGACTGTCGCAAAAAAGACAATTTTACTGGACCTCCTCGCGGTGGCCCTTCTAATGGCCCTCGTCAACCGGGGCTGTATCCAAAATGCAAAAAGGGGAAGCATTGGGCAAAAGAGTGTAGATCAGTGAGGGACATCCATGGACAGCCTATTTCAGCTGGGCCAAAAAACGGCCGAAGGGGCCCCAGACCCCAGGGCCCACAAATATATGGGGCAATGGAGAATGTCACACCGGAACCCGAGACATGGCCTTCTCTGCGCCATCCCATGAGACGCGGAGAGCCACTACAGGTGCCGCGGGATTGGACCTCTGTTCCACCTCCAGACTTGTATTAACACCTATGATGGGAGTCCAATTGGTGGAAACTGAGTTCAAAGGGCCTTTACCACCTGGCACTGTAGGTTTGCTAATTGGACATGCATCCTCTATCCTACAAGGTCTTCATGTTTTCCCCGGAGTTATAAACCCTGATACTGTAGGGGCAGTAAAGGTTATCATGGAAGCTCCAAGGCGCATTGTGTCTATCTCCCCAGGGGATCGGATTGCTCAATTGCTAATTTTGCCTAGTTTGCATAATCACTTCCCTGCTGACTCAAGGTCACGGACGGGAAATGAGATTGGTACCACCGGAGGAAATTGTGCCTATTTGTCACTGGATATGAGCAGTCGCCGCACCTTGGAATTAAGCATAGAAGGTAAATCTTTTGTGGGATTGCTGGACAGAGGAGCAGATCGTACTATCATAGCCCTTAAGGACTGGTCTAGGGGATGGCCAGTGCAGGCTTCTGATCAATCACTAAGAGGACTTGGATATGCCCAAGCCCCTCAAATCAGCTGTAGACATCTATCTTGGAAGGACTCGGAAGGACACGATGGTACCTTTCAGCCTTATGTTCTTGATTTACTTATTTCTTTATGGGGCCATGATCTGATGAAAGACATGGGGTTCACTCTTAGTAATGACTATTCCCCAGTGTCTCAACATATCATGCAAAATATGGGGTATAGGCCAGGTCTAGGACTAGGAAGGCACCTACAGGGGCGTAAGCATCCTGTGCAAGGTCATCAAAAGCTTAACAGGTTTGCTCTGGGTTTTTCCTAGGGGCCACTGGGGCTCCAATACCCATAACATGGCTCACCGAGGAGCCTGTTTGGGTGCCTCAGTGGCCTCTTCCCTTGGCTAAACTGGCAGCAGTCCATGATCTAGTCAAAGAACAACTTGATTTGGGTCACATCCAACCTTCTAATTCTCCATGGAATAATCCCATATTTGTCATTAAGAAAAAATCAGGGAAGTGGCGCCTACTGCATGATCTACGAGCAGTTAATGCTCAGATGCAACTTATGGGGCCCATTCAAAGAGGGCTGCCTCTGCTCTCCTCTGTTCCTCAAGGCTGGCATATAATTGTTATTGACATTAAAGACTGTTTCTTTTCCATTCCTTTGCCTCCTAAAGATTCACAACGTTTTGCTTTCACCCTTCCCTCATGTAATCACGAAGAACCAGATCAAAGGTTTGAGTGGGTGGTGTTGCCGCAGGGGATGGCTAATAGTCCCACGATGTGCCAGATGTATGTGGGGAAGGCACTCACACCTCTCAGACATAAGTATTCCTCCACCAAGATCATTCATTATATGGATGATATGTTATTTGCCGCAAAATTAGAACTGACAGTTAATGAGGCTTATAAAGAACTCGTGATGCTGTTGGCTCAACATGGACTGCACATCGCACCTGAAAAGGTTCAAACGGGGGATTCTATCAGGTATTTGGGAGCGACAATTGGGTATGACAAATTAAAACCGCAAAAAATTACCTCAGGACTCAAGATCTCCAAACTCTAAATGATTTTCAAAAATTGCTGGGAGATATTAATTGGATAAGAGGATATTTACATATTCCTAATATTGTGCTCCAGCCTTTGTATGCTACTCTTAAGGGTGATCCAGATCTTGCTTCCCCTCGTAGCCTCACTACAGAGGCTAGAGCGGCTTTTATAAAAGTAGAACAAGCTTTACAGCATGCCACTCTATGCAGGCTCCAGAGTGATAAACCTTTCCAGTTATGTGTGCTTGCCACTATGCGGCAGCCTACTGGAGTACTGTGGCTAGATGGGCCCTTACAATGGATCCACCCACATATATCCCCAGGAAAATCCTTAGAATATTATCCTGATGCTGTTGCAGCATTGGCACTTAAAGGGATTCAACAAAGCATTCAATTTTTCGGCCAATCACCTTCTTCTCTTATCATACCCTACACTAAAGCTCAACTTAATGTTTTATGTGCTACTCTAGCCAACTGGGCTATTCTGTGTTGCTCGTTTCAAGGGGGTATTGATTATCACTACCCTTCTCATCCATTACTCCATTTTGTTAAAGAACATCCCATCATTTTCCCTAAGGTAACTTCATCCAGTCCATTTCCGGGAGCTGTTAACATTTTTACTGATGGTTCCAAGTCTGGAATGGGAGCCTATGTAATTAATGACTCTCCCTCTATCCAGCATCAATTTGCTCCTGGAAATCCACAATGGGTAGAACTACAAATTGTTATTGAAGTTTTTAAACAGTGTTCTTTTCCTTTTAATCTTACTTCGGACTCCAGCTATGTGGTACAAGCACTAAAAGTCCTGGAGGCCGTGGGAGCTATTAGTGATGCCCACAATGTTTCTGCTTACTTTACTCAGCTTCAACAGCTTATCTCTAACCGCACTGCTTCTTTTTATCCAATGCACATCCGGGCTCACACCCCTCTTCCTGGTCCGTTATCCCAGCGTAATGCCTGTGCGGACTTAGCCACTAGAGGTCAATTGATATGCTTGGCTTCCTCCTTAGAGGGGGCTAAGTTGTTTCACCAAAACTTCCATGTTAATGCATTAACGCTGCACAGGAGTTTTTTCATTTCAAGAGCAGATGCTCGGCAGATAGTATTGCAATGTCCCCATTGTGTCACATTTCTTCATTCCCCTAATTATGGAGTAAACCCACGGGGATTGAGCCATTGGTTGTTTGGCAAATGGATGTGACACATATACCTGACTTTGGTAACCTTAAGTATGTGCATGTTTCCGTTGATACGTGCTCTGGAATTATCCATGCTTCTGCTTTATCGGGAGAAAAGGCACGTAATGTCATTACTCACTGTTTAGAGGCATGGGCAGCATGGGGTGCACCTGCATCCCTTAAGACTGATAATGGACCTGCTTATACTGGCAGACATTTTACAGCTTTTTGTTCTACTATGGGAGTGCAACTTACTCATGGTTTGCCTTACAATCCTCAAGGACAAGGCATTGTTGAGCGTGCTCATCGCACCTTAAAGGAAACTTTACAAAAACAAAAGGGGGGAATAGGAGCTGAACACACTCCTAAAGAACGCCTGTCCTTAGCTCTCTTTACCATTAATTTTTTGAATTTGGATATTCATGGTCGCTCTGCGGCCGATAGACATGTGTCCCCTCAGCCCTCTGTGATTGGCTATGTTAAGTGGAGGGATGTTCTTACGGGCCAATGGAACGGCCCTGACCCCGTGCTGACATGGGCACGAGGATCTGTATGTGCTTTTCCCCAGGATCGTACGGAACTGTTGTGGGTCCCTGAACGCTTGACAAGAAGAGTCTCGACATCAACTGACCAGCAACAAGAGATACCACAACAATCCTGTGATGAGGATCTTCATTCTGCTAAGTGCTCTGGCTCTGGTGCTGGTGCCGATGGCACAGGCGACACCAATTCGGTGGTGGGCAGTGGCACGGGCATGGCCAATGCCGATGCCGGTTCATGGGAATTCTAGTGTCCTCCCCACTCTTTTTTCTACCTCATGTGAGATGTCTGCTCCCTGTGCCTCTCCTAGAGGGGACATGGAGAGCATTTTTAATCAATCTCAAGTTAATCTCACAGGAGTTTTTTGTTTCAGCCTTAGAAACGCTAATTGCATTAGCCTTAAGACCAAAAATTTGACTAACTGGGAGGACCCATTGCGGTCCAATCAGGTCTCAGGGAGCATTATCAGTGCTGTATTGAGCAAGGTAGTTTCGGGGAAGCAATCAGGCTCAGGGACCCCAGCAAACAGCAGCTCTGCTCTTAACATAACTACCTTGGCTATTATCTCCGAGGTACTAATCCCAGTGCCTCCTTCTTCTAGTAGTATTTATGATGCCACTCATTTCAAGGCCTCTCCTTACTGTTCCCCTAATCTTGGTTTCCCCCCAACATTTACGCCTTGTCAGGATCATTCTTGGGAGAAGCATCAAGTTGCTAAAGGTTTCTCCCTTTCCCCCTCTCTTAAGAGGTATGTTTATAACTTTAACAATAGTGCCAGCTCCTCTACAGGAGTAGGTTGGTCCTGGTTTCAATGGCAGATTTCCAATGAAAAGGGGGCTTCAGCCGATATTTCTGCACTGGCTCAGTTGGTAGGAGCCAAAAGTTGGCTGGCTAATGTTTCTGGTACTGTTAGGGAAAGTGAACGAGGTAATAGATTTACATCTGTTTCAGTCGACTCTCTGTTGTATAATGCCACATTGCCTCCTGCAATGGTCTGTGTCCAATCCCCCTTCTTATTCCTTTTGGCTAAGGCCACCTCTTCGGGGATGCTGGATTGTTCTCATACTACCTGTATCTTATCTGAGTGTTGGAATGGTTCCTGGACTGTAGCAGTGGTTATGAAAATTCCAACTTTTGTCCCAATCCCGGTCACTGCGGATCGTGATAAATTCCATATTGTTGAGCTACTTAGAGTCCGCAGAGATTTTGGAATCACAGCAGCTATAGTGACAGCCGTGGCGGTATCTGCTGCTGCAGCGGTTACAGCCGGAGTGGCTATGGCCAATCAAGTACAAACTGCTGCCACCATTAATCAAGTTGTCCAACAAACTTCCAGTATACTTGAATCCCAAAATACAATTAATCAACATATTTTGTCAGGGATTTTAGCTGCCAATCAAAGAATAGATTTACTCCAAGCTCAGGTAGAAGAATTGGCTGACTTGGTGCTTTTGGGTTGTGTTGACCAACGTGCACATTTATGCATAACCTCTGTCAGATTTAATGATTCCAGGAATGCTTCCCGCATCATTGGCGAATATTTGGCCAGAAATTGGTCCATGGAAGCGGAAGACATGATCCAGTCTCAACTAACCCAGATAGCTGTCTTGAATAACACCAGTGTTGATCCCGTGACTTTGGGTCAATTCACCGATTGGATATCTTCTGCTTTTTCCTTTTTTAAAGAGTGGGTGGGGGTAGGCATTTTTGGTGCAATGTGTTGCTTCGGTATGTTTCTCTGTTTGTGGTTTCTCTGTCGCCTCAAGGCCCGCAATGCTCACGATAAGGCTATGATCATCCAAACTCTTGCAGCTTTAGAAAATGGCAATTCACCTCAAGTCTGGCTTGCGCATCTTAAACAGTAAATCTTTGACATGGTCGTTGCACCCCAAGTTATTATAACATTGCACTGGGATCGGCAAGTCTTTCCTCGTCATTCTCTTAGTGTTGGAAAGCCCTTGCACTCTGCCGGTCTTGGTGCCATTGCACGCAGGTGGGTTTCCACACTAATTCTTCTCTATCGCCTTAAAGTCCGTGTCTTTCTTTCAGGGTGTTGTCAACTCGTTTGTCATTGTGTACAGCCACAGTTCAGCCTCAGCTGTCCCCCTTCGTCCACCTTCGTCACGATACAGGATGCGAGGCAAGGCACTGCACTTGAGTGATCCTTGAAGTGGACCTCAAGGAGAGCATGTCCTATTGCATGCGGGTTTGATGTCCACGCCCCGCCCCACGAAAAAAGGCGTCTGCTGATATGGCTTCGGATCTGGGGAAGGGCCCTCCTTAGGTCTTAGCCATACTATGCAGCCACTTCTGCACAGTGGGATAGGACCTCTACTCTCGCCTGCATTGTTTTCAGAAAACAGAAGGGGGGAACTGTGGTGAGCCGCTTCTGCAGATTATGGTCGCCATTGCAGGATGGTGCTGGCTCCACTGTGGTCTGTGACAAACAACTCCTTGTTTGGGAGAGTTGTTGCATGGTTTTTCAGCACCCTATGAGAAAGTTCCACGTGGCAGCTTCGCATTGGGGCTTGGGATGCTTTATTAAGGCTGGGAGGGGCATCCGACAAGGAATTAGAAGAAATATCAAGGGCCTGAAGAAACTGCTGAAAGAAGATTCCTGAGTTGCGTCTTCCTTGCGGGCAAGGGGTCGCGACATCACGGCAACAGAAGAATAGGTAAACAAAAGGCCCAAAGCAGGGTTTCTCCACTGAGACTTTCCTGGTCACACTGATAATTGAGTTTTCTGAGATGTTCCCATTCCCTTCAGCTATCCAGTACATGGCCATGTCACAGAGTTTGGAGGTGGTACATATCTTGGACACAAAACCATGATCTTATTCTTGAGATTAGCTAGATTTCAGGAAGAATACCAGAACTTAGGATGGTAGTATGTGTTTCCCATCCACAAGGCAAGCCGCAGACCATTCATAAATTGGGCAGGTTGAATGTTGGGAAGCTTTCTACTAGACAGGACACATCTATCGATGCATTCTCTTTTCTAATGTCTACAACCACGGACTCAGTGGGATACACAGACATTGAAGCACTCGCCTTGTGAAATGACTTACTAGAAACAATTCACAGCAAACCAAACAATCAAACTTTCCTACCTATTCTCAGAACATGAGACAAAACCACAGACCCACACGCACACCCACAACCACACAGACCCCCAAGTAGGTCTGTGACTATCCAGAGTGTCCTCTGACTGGTGAGCCATAATATATTGCCCCATAAGGGGCTGTCCTGTCTCAGATCTAGTCTCCATGGCCAACTCTGTGATGCTGTCAGGAGCCAGCAGTGAGCCACTACCTATTTTCTCAGGAAAGGCCCCTCTTCAGACCTTCCTGGGATTTGGCCATCCTCACATCAGTAGGTACCAAGAAAGACTGACTCTGTCCTTGGTAAATCCAAACAAGTTTGACCACTGGGACTTGGACTGGGACTGGCTCTGGGTGCCTGGCTTTTTGGATCCTAAGTTCAGAGAGTTCCATAACAAAGGAAGTGAGGTGAGGTCACTTCCCTCAGGAACTGAATGAGGTCAGTACATTGGCAACCACTTTGTCCTAACAGTTGCTTCCAGATTCTGATGAGATGGAGGCTGCACCTACTTCTGTGACATTTTAACAATTTAGAATGGTATATCAACCATAGGCACCCGGGAACAGCTCTCCACACAGGCCTTGTTTTGTCCATCTTCTCTACATTAAGAGGGGAGAGGATAATTCAGATACATCCTTTCGTCCTGACCGGGTTGTTTGCCATGGAAGATGACTTTTGCTCTCTAAGGTCCTTCATTGCTGCCTACATCTTCTCAAAATATTATTTCTGCATGGACTTTTGAAGTTCTCAGCTGGTGGAGGATCCCCTACCTTCCTGTATTGAAAGACCAACTGTGTCCCTGCTCTTCTGTAAAGTGAGATTGAGGGAACAGTGTATGGTTAGGGTTAATAGCGTGTTCGATTTGGGTTAGGAATCATTCTGCTATATGAATAATGGTATTGGGAACCTGTGATATTTATAAGAATATAGACGTGAAATACATGCATGAGATCAGAGACCTAGGAAAGATTTGAAGCCCAGAAATGCATTGTACCCTTGATTGGTATACTTAGCTTGAATTATGTTCTCCACCAAGGTCTCAGATAAATCGATATACAATGGCATAGGACCGTGTACCTCGGGTGATTGAATGTAGAAGAGAACATCCAGTCAAAAAGGGATAGTCCGTACGATTAGAAAGATACTCAGTATTTTTAGGAAGAATAGTGAGTCTAGGAGTTGGACCAAAAGTTCTTTTGCAATAGGGTTTTGGTTTGAGAATGTAAATGTCAGCACATGTGAAGGGACAGTCACAATGATGAACTGAGGAAAATATGTAGGAAAGCAGATATCAATAGGGACCTTAGGAAATCAGGCAAAGTATAAGGTGAGTGATAGGATTGGATACTGTCAACAGGCGTGAGGTTGAATATATAATCTTAGGAAGAAACAAATATGTAGTCACCAATAGGATTGACATTTGAGAGCATTAGGCAACATGGACATGGATGTTTTTAGTAATCCATGCTCACTTTCCATTTAGGCTCTGGCACAATCATAAGTGTGACCTTTGCCTTTTGTGTCCAGAGTACTTCTGTGGTAAATGTATATGTAGATAAGGTGACATGAGTATTTCTTACACCATTACAGGGAGCAATATTCTGAAAACTTATACATTATTACTGGGGCTACAAATAGGTGTACCCTGTGTTGATGATTATAGAGATGATGCATGAATAGACCATATTGTGAATAAAGTATATTACTGGTTCCAACTTTATATAATGGATTGAATTTACATCTGAAAATATATAGGAAATCTTATATTGATATATACACATTCATTCCAATCAGTTATATATCTAATGGTAATATTAGGGTTAAGGTTTATCATGAAGAGTGTGTGAGTTTTGCTTCAAAAATAATTATGGAATCGAAAAAATGTTTTTAGAAAGAAGTCTAGTGAAAGGACCAATAAAGAAACAAGGAGGAATACATGTGTTCTGAAGTAGGAAGTAATTGAATGTGAACCAAATGCCTATAAATTTGTGAACATGTGGATGAAAATATATATCCTATGATGTGCTGAATAGGCTACAGAGAAAGGGAGACAGGAATTCACATATTTGTTTACTTTAAAAAAACATGGAGAACTATTTCAATAAAAAATTGACTAGATTTAACTCCTACTGTGTATCATGCATAGGCAAGTCCAAATATACACCGTGCCTCCTCTGAACTGCTTGTATTTCTATTCTGTTTGGGTTATAATTCTCCACCCTGAGCCCATGTCTCAGTTTCCAAGGGCGACTCTCATGCGTGGCCTCCTGAATTCCCATCACAATTCATGGAAATACTTCTCTGAGGTCAGTTCCACAACACAGTCACTAAGGGGAATCACACCAGAGTTCAAGCCCAGGTGGACCCAGACCTTTCTTCCAACCGCCACACAAATGACCACAATTAAAACCAAAACTCTCCCACATGGCCCTTATCTTCTTCCATATAGCCACTCTGGTAACCTCTGGCTGGAGGATTCCATGAGGTCTCAGCCAAAGAGAGTGTCCAAAATAGGCTCCCTTTCCCCTATTTTGCCTAAAGTCAGAGTGGCCTGGACACCCTTTCCATGAACCAGGAGTGATCAATTAAGCCTCCCATTAATACTGCTCTGTTTCTCCAATTTGAGGCCTACTGACTTTCATGTATAGATTCTTTATGTGATTTGAAGTCATGCGAAAACCCAAGCACCTCTGCAGGGCTTTGAAGAACTCGTTTGACCCAAAGAATACCTATTCTCACTTGATGGAGGTCAGGAACCTAACAGAGGAAGGCGAGAGACTTCATCCACAATGACTGATCTTTTGGCAATTATGGTTTTGGATGCAGACATGGGATCATTCTTTAGATCCATCAGGTGCTGAGAATCAAAGTCACAGCCACATACAAGGCCAAGAGGCTAAATCAGACACATCCCTTTCCAAAGCAATTAAGCAAAGAGCCACAGGTGATGCCCATTCATTTCCATTTGAAAACTGTATTCTTCAGGCTTCACAAAGGGGTGGCCTGAATCAAAGTCCTTCCTGACATTCTGGGCAACAGAACAATAGGTAAGCAAAAGGCCCAAAGCAGGGTATATCCACTGAGACTTTCCTGGTCACACTGATATCTGAGTTTTTTGAGATGCTGGCCATTCCCTTCAGCTATCCTGTACATGGCCATGTCAAAGACCTTGGAGGTGGTACATATCTTGGACACAAAACCATGAGCCAATTCTGGAGAGTGGCCAGAATTCAGGAAGAAAACAGCGACTTAGGAAGGTAGTAGGTGTTGCCCATCCATAAGGCAAGCTGCACTCCATTCATAAATTGGGCAGGATGAATACTGGGAAGCTTTCTACTAGACAGGACACATCCATTATTGCATTCTCTTTTCTCATGTCTACAACAGTGGACACAGTGGGATACACAGACATAGAAACACTCATCTTGTCAAACGACTTACTAGAAACAGTTCACTTCAAACCAAACAAACCACCTTTCCTACCTATTATCAGAACATGAGACAAAACCACAAACCCACACTCACAAAGGCACCTCCTTCCTTCAAGTATGTGTGTGTCTCTCCAGAGTTTACTCTGAGTGGTGGGCCATACTATGTTCCCCCGAAATGGCCTGTCCTTTCTCAGATCTGGTTTCCTTGGCCAACTCTGTGAAGTTGTCAGGAAAAAGTGATGAGCCACTACCTACTTTCTCAGGAAAAGTCCCTCTTCAGAGCTCTCCTGGCATTTGGCCATACTCAACTCAGTTGGTACCGAGAAAGACTGACTCTGTCCTTGGAAAATCCAAACAACTGAGCCCACTGGGACTGGGACTGGGATTGCCTCTCGGTGTCTGGCTTCTTGGATAGCATTTTCAGAGAGTTCCATCACCAAGTAAATGAGGTATGTCACATTCTTTGGAACTGAATGAGGCCACTGCCTTGGCAACCCCTTTGTCCTAACAGTTGCTTCCAAGGGTCCCATGAGATGGAAGCTGCCCCTACTTCCTGTGACACTTTCACAAGTTAGAATGGTATATCATCCATAGGCACCCGGGAACAGTTCTCCACACAGGCCTGATTTGGTCCATCTTCTCTACAATTAGGAGAGAGAGGCTGATTCAGACTCATCCCTTCATCCTGACCAGGTTGTTTGCCATGGAAGATGACTTTTGCTCTCTCAGGTCCTTCATACCTCCCTACAACTTCTCCAGGTATCATTTCTGCATTCACCTTTGAGGTTTTCAGCAGGTGGAAGGTCCCCTACTTTCCTGTATTTTAAGAACAACTCTGTCCCTGTTCTTCTGTAAATTGAGATTGAGGGAACAGTGTATGTTTAGGATTAATAACAGGTTCGATTTGGGTTAGGAATCATTCTGTGTGATGAATAATGGTATTGGGAACCTGCGATATTTACAAAAACATAGAGGTGAAATATAAGTATGGAAACAGAAATCTAGGTATGATTTTAAGCCCAGAATGGCATTGAGCCCTTGGTTGGGATACTTAGCTTTGAATTATGTTCTGTAACCATGTCTCAGATAATTCGATATACAATGTCACAGGACCTTGTACCTGGGTAGATTGAATGTAGAAGAGAACATCTAGTCAAAAAGCGATAGTAGGTAGGATTAGGAGGATAGTCGGTAGGTTTAGGAAGAAGAGTGAGTATAGGATTTGGACCAAAAGTTCTTTAGCAATAGGGTTTCAGTTAGAGAGTGAATGAAAATGTCAGCATATGTGAAGAGTCAGTCACAATGATGAACTGGGGAAAATATGTAGGAAATCAGGCATCAATAGAGACAATATGAAATCAGGCAAAGTATAAAGTGAGTGATAGGATTAGACATTTTCAAGAGGGTTGAGTTTGAATATATAAGCATTGGAAGAAACAAATATGATGTCACCAATAGGATTGACATTTGAGAGCATTAGGCAACCTGGACATGGATTTTTTTAGTTATCAATGTTCACTTTTCTTTTACGCTTTGGTACAATCATAAGTGTGACCATTACATTTTTTGTTCAGAATTTTACTGTGATAAAATGTATAAGTGGATCAGGTGACATGAGTATTTCTTCCACCATTTCTGGGAGCAATATTTTGAAGACATATACAGTAGTGTTAGGGGTACAAAGAGGTGTACCCTGTGTCTATGAATATAGAGATAATGCATGAGTAGACCATCCTGTGAATAAATAATATAACTGGTTCCACTTTAAATAATGGAATTGACATCTGAAACTATACAGGAAATCTTATGTTGATATACAATCATTTATTCCAACCAGTTATACATCTAATGGAAATATTAGGATTATGGTTTATCATGAAGGGTGTTTGAGTTTTGCTTCATAAGTGATTATAAAAAATGAAAATATTGTGATTGGAAAAAAGTCTTATGAAAAGACCATTCAAGAAACATGGAGGAATACATGTGTTCTGAAGCAGGAAGTGATTGATCATGAAAAAAATGCCTATATGTTTTCTACCTATGATGTGAATAAACTGAAGAAATAGTAATGTACCAGTGTTGAATAAAAATGAACCGCAAAATACACATCATGTCCCCTAAGAATCTACTTGCATTGATGTTAACTGGGACAGTAACTGTAGAAATATTAGAGTTTGTATGCGCCATTCACTGAAGTTAGTTTCAGTACTAGGAAACAAATATGTATTTCAGGTGGATGATTATTTCTGAGAATGATCTTGTGGAAAGTTTGTTATAAATCCACATATATGAATATGAATGAATTTAGCGAGTGTATAATAAGACACATATATTTCATATATACACACTCACACGCACAGACATTAAAAAGTAACAATATAGGAGATCCAACATGGCGGCGGGCATGGAGAAATCAAGTCTCTGACCTCTTATGCGCGGGCATAGGGAGTCGTAAACTGTCTAAATGCTATTTGCTCAGAATCACTAGGCAATGCTGACCTGACGTCGATCTGGGGCGAACAGTCTGGGACCTTCAGAACACACACAGAGCCTGGATCAGCTGCATACAAGCTCAGATTTGCCTGCTTCTCGTGACTCAGAACTAACGTTCCCGCTGAAATAACTGGTCGGCCCTTCTGAATTTACAGAGTTAAAAGCAAACTGAGCCTTCATAGGCAGTGGCCACTGGATTGAAATGGGGCTTGGGAGAGACAGTTAGGACCAACCGTTGCATTGGTCACCTGGCAAAAGGAATGAACGGTCACCATTTGCATGGGATAACACCATGGCAGAGAACTGACGTCATGGGCAGAGGAGATAACTTTATTGAAATCAGCACGACAGGTGTGTAATCCCCTATCCATCTCTCTCCACACAGCTGGGAAACCTTAAGGGCCCCTCACAGCTCTCCCTTAAGGGACCCTCCCAGCTCTCCCATGAGCAAGATAGCCAGACCAAGGGAATCAGGTGTGGCGCGGGACTCGCGGCGTGGAATTCCCAGCTACCGCTCCCACCAGTGCTGACAACCAGCACCAGCTAATGGGGGCATGGCTACCAGAGGGTAAGCAAATTTGCTGGGGGCTGTCAGCCCAAAGCTCTACAAACTTAGGGTCTGAGGAGGGCAAACAGGGAGAGTGTGCCAGGCGTTCATGAAAACAGGGCTACCAGGAGCAGAGACCTGACATGTAGCCAGTATTTTTGTGAGTGTCACAGTTGAGTGGAGCCTGGCTTGAGGAAACACAAGAGAAGGCCCTAGGTACTCAGGATTAGAGACCCACCCAATCTGGAAGGAAGAGCTGCTGCACAGTGATTGGTTACCACCTATTGAGAGGAGACGCTTGGCCCAGTGAGTACAGCTCCACCTACTGAAAGAAAAGTTAATTGAAGTCTATGACTTCATGTATTTTTATTATTTTTTTATTTTTAGTTTTTTTCTTTTTCTTTCATTTTCATTTTTTTGTTGTTGTTCTTCAACTTATTTTAATGTTTTTATTTTTTTAATTTTATTATTATTATTATTATTTTAAATTTTAATTTTCATTTTTTAAATTATCATTATTATTTTAAAAAATTATTTTTTCTTTATTTTCTATTTTTTTCTTTTGTCTTTTTATTTCTTTTCAATTTTCTTATTCCCTCTTCCTTGAATTCTACCTACCTATTCTCATTCTCTTTAGTGACTTCTTCCCATCCCTTCTGATATCTTTCCTCCCAGGCTTCAAATAAATTTATAAGAGTAAGCAGTATCTCAGCACTCAAACAGAACAAGAAGTAACATGAGCAGCATAAAAAGGCAAGAAAGAAAAGGAGTACAAACAATGAAGGACAACCTAAATTTTCAGGAGGACCTAGAATCATCAGAAAAATGGTCATATAAAGAACTCAAGGAATACCTTAGAGAGATGGAATGGAACCTTAAAGAGGATACGAGACAGCAAATCCATACAGTGAAAGAACACATTGAAAATGAATTACATAAACAGATAAAAGAAGAAGTTAAGCATCTTTATCAGGGATAGAGATTATAAAAAAATCAAACAATAATTCCAGAAATGAAGGAAACGATAAACCAAATTAAAAACTCAATTGAGAGTATCACTAACAGAGTGTAGCAAGTAGAATACAGAATGTCACATAATGAAGACAAAATATATCATCTTGAAAAGAGTCTAGCCAACACAGAAAGGCTGGTAAAAAATCACGAGAAAAACATCCAAGAGATATGGGATAACATAAAAAAAAAAAAACAACTGATGAGTCATCTGGATAGAGGAAGGTACAGAGATTCAAACCATGGGAATGAGTAACCTGTTGAATGAAATAATTACAGAAAATTTTCCAGAAATAAAAAAGGAAACGGATAAACAAATTGTAGATGCTTACAGGACACAGAGCACAAAAAATTACAGTAGACCAAAGCCAAGACACATTGTTATGAAGATATCCAATATACAGAACAAAGAGAAAATATTAAAAGCTTAAAGAGAAAAGTTGCAGATTACATTCAGGGGTAAACCAAAAATGTTAACAACGGATTTTTCATCACAGACACTGAAAGTGAGAAGATCCTGGAACAATGTATTTCAAACACTGAAAGACAATGGATGCCAACCAAGAATTCTGTATCCAGCATAATTAAGCTTCAGGTACGACAACAAAATAAAAATCTTTCATGATAAACAAAAGCTAAAAAAATTTTCTGTCAGAAAACCAGCATTGCAAAGTGTATTGAGCAAAACACTACATGAGGAAAAAATAAAAAACAACAACCAAAACCATCAGTGGGAAGTGCCTCAGTAGTGACAGAGGGCGCGGGAAAAGCTAATCATGGAGAAACAAACTAAATAAAAAAAAAAAAGATAAATATTCAAACATGGCTGGCAGTACAAACCACATATCAATAGTAACTCTAAACACTAATGGCTTAAACTCTCCAATAAAGCAACATAGGCTTGTAGCTTGGATTCAAAAAAACAAATCCAACAGTATGTTGCCTCCAGCAGACACATCTGAATGGAAAAGACATACAAAGGCTGAAGGTGAAAGGTTGGGAAAAAATATACCATGCACACGGTTCTCATAAGCAAGCAGGGGTGGCCATCCTCATATCGAATAAAATCGACTTCAAGACTAATTTAATCAAAAGGGATAAGGAAGGACATTATATACTGTTAAAAGGAACCATTCACAAACAAGACATAAAAATTATCAATATTTACGCACCCTTTAATGGTGCTGCGACGTTCATAAAAAAAATTCTCCTCAAGTTCAAGAATCAAATAGACCACAACACAATAATTATGGGTGACTTCAACACACCTCTCTCATAATTGGACAGATCCTCCAAACAAAAGTTGAATAAAGAAACTATAGAACTCAATATCACAATCAATAACCTAGACTTAACTGACATATATAGAATATATCAACCATCATCAAGTGGATATACTTTTTTCTCAGCAGCACATGGATCCTTCTCAAAAATAGACTATATATTATGCCATGGGGCAACCCTCAGTAAATATAAAGAGGTGGACTTAATACCATGAATTTTATCTGATCATAATGGAATGAAACTGTAAATCAATGAAAAAGAAGGAAGGAAAAATCCTACATCACATGGAAAATGAACAATATGTTACTGAATGATCAATGGGTTACAGAAGACATAAATGAGGAAATCAAAAAATTCTTAGAGATAAATGAAAATACAGACACAACATATCGAAATCTATGGGACACAATGAAAGCAGTTTTAACAGGGAAATTCATCACATGGACGTCATTCCTCAAAAAAAGGAAAGAACAACAAATAGATGAGCTAACACTTCATTTCAAAGCCCTAGAAAAGGAAGAGCAAAACAACAGCAAATGTAGCAGAAGGCAAGAAATAATTAAAATCAGAGCGGAAAACAACAAAATTGAAACAAAAGAAATTATTGAAAAAAATAACAAAAGTAAAGCTTGGTTCTTCGAAAAATAAATAAGATCGATAGACCCTTAGCATCCCTTTATGTTCAAAACATTAGAAAAACTAGGGATAACAGGAACTTACCTCGACATTGTAAAAGCTATCTATGTTAAGCCTCAGGCTAGCATCATTCTGAATGGAGAAAAATTGAAGCATTCCCTCTAATATCTGGAACAAGACAGGGATGTCCTCTACCACCACTTCTATTCAATATAGTTCTCAAAACACTGGCCAGAGCAATTAGACAGATGAAAGAAATTAAAGGCATAAAAATAGGAAAAGAATAACTTAAATTATCACTATTTGCAGCTGACATGATTCTATATATAGAAGACCCAAAGGGGTCTACAAGAAAACTACTAGAACTAATAAATGATTTCAGCAATGTGGCAGGATATAAAATCAACATGCATAAATCAAAGGCATTTCTGTATATCAGCGACAAAACTTCTGAAACAGAAATGAGAAAAAAAAACACTCCATTCACAATATCCTCAAAAAATAAAAATAAAATCTTTGGGAATCAACCTAACAAAAGAGGTGAAAGATTTATACAATGCTTACTACAGAACCCTATAAAGAGAAGTAGAATAAGATCTTAGAAGATGGAAAAATATACACTGTTCATGGATAGGGAGAACTAACATCATCAAAATGGTGATATTACCAAAAGCTCTCTATAGGTTTAACGCAATGCCAATCAATATCCCAACGGCATTTCTTGTAGAAATAGAGAAAGCAATCATGAAATTCATATGGAAAAATAAAAGACCCAGAAAAGCAAAAGCAATTCTAACCAGGAAGTGTGAATAAGGCGGTATAGCGATACCAGATTTCAAACTAAATTTCAGAGCAATAGTAACAATGACAGCATGGTACGGGTACCAAAACAGGCGGGTGGACCAATGGTACAGAATGTAGGACACAGAGATTAATCCACAATGCTACAACAATCTTATATTTGATAAAGGAGTTAAAAGCATGCAATGGAGGAAGGATAGCATCTTCGACAAATGGTGCTGGGAAAACTGGAAATCCATATGTAACAAAATGAAACTGAATCCCTTTCTCTCGCATGCACAAAAGTTAACTCAAAATGGATCAAGGACCTTGATATCAAATCAGAGACATGGCATCTGATAGAAGAAAAAGTTGGCTACGATCTACATACTGTGGGGTCGGGCTCCAAATTCCTCAATAGGACACCCATAGCACAAGAGTTAATAACTTGTATCAACACATGGGACTTACTCAAAGTAAAAATTTTTTTCTCAGCATAGAAACAATAAGAGAGGTAAATAGGGAGCCTACATCCTGGGAACAAATCTTACTCCTCACACTTCAAATAGAGCCCTAATATCCAGAGTATACAAAGAACTCAAAAAATTAAACAATAAGATAACAAATAACCCAATCAACAAATGGGCCAAGGACCTCAACAGACACTTCTCAGAGGAGGACATATAATCAATCAACAAATACATGAAAAAATGCTCACCATCTCCAGCAGTCAGAGAAAGGTGAATCAAAACCACCCTAAGATACCATCTCACTCCAGGAAGATTGGCAGCAATTATGAAGTCAAACAACAAGTGCTGGCGAGGATGTGGGGAAACAGATACACTTATACATTGCTGGAGGGACTGCAAATTGATGCAGCCAATTTGGAAAGCAGTATGGTGATTCCTTGGAAAGCGGGGAATGGAACCACCATTTAACCCAACTATTCCCTTTCTCGGTCAATTCCCTAAAGACCTAAAAATAGCGTGCTACAGGGACACTGCTACATCAATGTTCATAGCAGCACAATTCACAATAGCAAGACGGTGGAACCAACCTAGATGCACTTCAATAGATGAATGGATAAAAAAAATGTGGCATTTATACACAATGGAGTATTACTCTGCATTAAAAAATGACAAAATCATGGAATTTGCAAGGAAATGGATGGCACTAGAGCAGATTATGCTAAGTTAAACTAGCCAATCCCCAAAAAAACAAATGCCAAATGTCTTCTTTGATATAAAGAGAGTAACTAAGAACAGAGAAGGGATGAAGAGGATGAGAAGACGATTAACATTAAAACAAGGATGAGAGGTGGGAAGGAAAGGGAGAGAGAAGAGAAATTGCATGGAAATGGAAGGAGACCCTCAGGGTTATACAAAATCACATACAAGAGGAAGTGAGAAGAAAGGGAAAAATAATACAAGGGAGAGAAATTTATTACAGTAGAGAGGGTAGAGAGAGAAGAGGAGAGGAGAGGGGAGGGGAGGGGGATAGTAGAGGATAGGAAAGGCAGCAGAATACAACAGACACTAGTATGGCAATATGTGAATCAATGGATGTGTAAGTGATGTGATTCTGCAATCTGTATATGGGGTAAAAATGGGAGTTCATAACGCACTTGAATCAAAGTGAGAAATATGATATATCAAGAACTATGTAATGTTTTGAAAAAGCATAAATAAAAATTTAAAAAAAGGAAACTAACTTTGGTGAATGATGCACGTGAATCCTAATATTTCTACAGTAACTGATCCAGTTTAATATCAATGCAAGTAGATTCCTTTGGTACATGATGTGTATTTTGACGTTTATTTTTATTCAACACTGGTACATTACAATTTCATCAGTTTATGCACATTAAAGGATATATATTTCATCCACAATTTAGCAAATTTATAGGCATTTGTTTCATTTTCAATCACTTCCTGCTTCAGAACTCATGTCTTCCTCCATATTTCTTGACTGGTAATTTTATGAGACTTCTTTCCAAACACATTATTTTCAATTTCCATAATCATTTTGAAGCAAAACTCACACACACTTCATGATAAACAATAACCCTAAGAAGACAATTAGATATATAACTGGTTGGAATGAATGATTGTATGTCAATATATGATTTCTTATATATATTCAGATATCAATTCAATCCATTATTTAAAGTGGAACCAGTTATATTATTTATTCAGAGTATGTTCTACATGCATTATCTCTATATTCATAGACACAGGGTACACCACTTTGTACCCCCAATACTAATTTATATGTCTTCAAATATTGCTCACAGAAATGGTGAAAGAAATTCTCATGTCACATGATCTACATATATATTTTATCACAATAATTTTCTGGGCACAAAATGCAAAGGTCACACTTATGATTGTACCAAATCCTAAATGAAAATTGAACATGGATTACTAAAAACATCCATGTCCAGGTATCCTAATGCTTTCAAATGTCATTTCTATTGGTGACTACATATTTGTTTCTTCCTAAGATTATGTATTCAATAACAATCCTGTTGAAAATGTCTAAGCCTATCACTCACTTTATAATTGCCTGATTTTGTAATGTCTCTATTGATATTTTCTTTTCTATATTTTCCCCAGTTCATCATTGTGACTGACTCTTCGCATATGCTGACATTTACATTCACTCTATAAATGAAACCCTATTGCTAAAGAACATTTGATCCAAATTTTATACTCACTCTTTTTCCTAAACTTACGACTGTCTCCCTAATCCTACCGACTATCTCAATTTGAGTGGATGTTCTCTTCTACAATCAATCATCCAAGGTACAAGGTCCTATGCCTTTGATTATCAATTTATCTGAGACAAACGTGCAGAACACAATTAAAAGCTAAGAATCCCAATCAAGGGCCTAATGCCCTTCTGGGCTACAAATCTTACCTAGATTTCTGTTTTCATACTTATATTTCACTTCTAAAGTCTTATAAATATCGCAGGTTCCCAATACCATTATTCATCAAGCAGAATGATTCCTAACCCAAATCGAACATGTTTTTAACCCTAACCATACACTGTTCCCTCAATCTAACTTTACAGAAGAGCATGGACAGAGTTTGTCTTGCATTTCATCAATGTATGGGATCTTCCACCTTCTGAGAACCTCAAAGGTCCTTGCAGATTTGATCCTTGGAGACGATGTAGGCAGCTATGAAGGACCTGAGAGACCAAAAGTCATCTTCTATGGCAAACAACCTGGTCAGGATGAAGGGGTGTGTCTGAGTAAGCCTCTCTCTTCTTAATGTCGAGAAGATGGACCAAACCAGGCCTATGTGGAGAGCTGTTCCCGCAAACTGGTGCAGCCAATTTGGAAAGCAGTATGGAGATTCTTGGGAAAGCTGGGAATGGAAACACAATTTGACCCAGCTATTGCCCTTTTCGGACTATTCCCTGAAGACCTTAAAAGAGTAAACCTCAGGGATACTGCTGTTGTTCATAGCAGTACAATTCACAATTGCTACACTGTGGACCCAACCCCGATGTCCTCTAATAGATGAATGGATAACAAAAATGTGGCATTTATACACCATGGAGTATTATGCAGCACTAAAATATGACAAAATCATGGAATTTTCAGGGAAATGGATGGTACTAGAGCAGATAATGCTTAGTGAAGCTAGCCAATCCCTAAAAAACAAATACCAAATATCTTCTTGGATATAATGAGAGCAACTAAGAACAGAACAGGGAGGAAGAGCAGGAAGAAAAGATTAACATTAAACAGAGACATGAGGTGGGAAGGAAACGAAGAGAAAAGGGAAATTGCATGATAATGGAGGGAGACCCTCATTGTTACACAAAATTACATATAAGAGGTTGTGAGGGGAATGGGAAAATAAACAAGGAGAGAAAAGAATTACAGTATATGGGGTAGAGAGAGAAGATGGGAGGGGAAGGGAGGGGGGATAGTAGAGTATAGGAAAGGTAGCAGAATTCAACAGTAACTAATAGGGCATTATGTAAAAATGTGAATGTGTAACCAATGTGATTCTGCAATCTATAATTGGGGTAAAAATGTGAGTTCATAACCCACTTTAATCCAATGTATGAAATATGCTATGTCAAGAGCTATGTAATGTTTTGAGCAACCAAAAAACCGAAAAAGAAAGTAGCAATATATATTCCAATCGAAATTCATCATGAAATATATAAAATCCACAGATGCAAAAATATTCATTTTACTGAACATGGATTCATGTATAATGTTATTCAACTAGGAAGCTCACCCATAGGTTGAATTTTCAGTTCCAACAGCATTTACGAGGAGTGATCTCTTCTCACAATTTTTATCTGCCAATTCAGCTACCTCACAAGTATGTACGTGTGATACCCAGTAGGACTCTATATGTGCATATAAAAATACATGTGCTGAATAGGCTACAGAGAAAGGGAGACAGGATTCCCATATATGTTAACTTTAAAAACACATGTTTAATTATTTCAACAAAAAATTGACTAGATTTATAACTCCTATACTATATAATGCAAAAGGCAATTCCAACTACACACCATGCCTCCTCTCAATGGCTTGTATTTCTATTCTGTTTGCGTTATTTTTTACCATCATATTAGGATTATTAGTAAGAGTCTGGTATGGTATGGGTTAGTGTCAGGAATTCAGTATTTCAAATGGAAAATTGGAAAATGAAATCAATGTGTATGTAAATATGTGCTACACAAAAATCTTCCCACTCACATCCAGAACAATGCCTTGACATTACCTTCGCCCCAAGTTAGACACAATTAGAGTAGAAAAGTGTGAAAATCTGTGAATACATATCTGGAATGGAAAATGCTCGGGAGTTCACATACTTGGAGGTGGTAGAGGAGTTTCCAAAAGTAAGGGACAGTGTAAACACTCCACAAACATGGAGCTCTGAGAGCCTAAAAACTATTTGAAAAACTGCCTCTGAGTTTGGGCACTTGAAATATATGTTGTTGTCAGGAGATTTGGCTTCCTTTGTAGTGAGACCATCAAAGCTGGGTCTGCATCTATGTGACCTGAAGAACATGGTTTCTTATTTTCCAATGAACATGAGGCAGCAGTGCTAAATCCTCTCTTTGTAGTTAAACTGTGGTCACTGTGGGCTAAGTGTCTCCCTGTGTGGACTGTTAAGCCATTTGGTCATCCTCCACTTTTTGTGGTATTTTTGCTGCTGCACTGGGAGTTTGGTATTTGCTTCACAAAATGCAAGGAGCTAACTGGGACACAGTGCTGGAGGGAGTTCTGTCACGTGTGGTGGATGAGGGTCTGCAGGAGAATACACCAACAAGGCTTCTTTCCCACATAAATTGCACCAATAACCATAGCAACCTGATTCTGAACATTTCCCAGAAAGCTTTCCATATAACAAGATGCCTTTACATATAAGGGTCTGCGGGCTGCACCATGTCAGTCACAAGCCATTTGGAAGCCAATGGCAGATCCACATGGCCCCACCATGATGTTTTATCACACACCTGCCCACCCCTGCTCTAGGCCCACTACTCGGCATGCCCCAAATTACTGGCATCTCTGTTCTACACCATTTTCATGAAACCCAGTCAAACAAGGCAATGTCAGGTATACTCATGATCAGCAACAGGAAATCCAAAGTTTCTCCAGTGCCTCCTGGTCATGGGAATTTCCAAAATTTCATGGTATTTATCTAGCCATTTTTCAAGGATGAAGTTGGAGGCACTGTGGGTTTCAGTTCATTCAGGAACCATTAAGTTTTGAGAAAGCTCATTTCAATGAAAGCTCTGGAGAACTCCCACAGGCAAGGCTTCCCAAAGAGTGACCAAAATGCCACATGAAGCCAGGCCAATTGAGATCTACAATGTGAGGTCCATGTGTGTTTTAACTCTCAACTATGGCTGCCAAGTCTTTCAAAATAAAATCATGTGATATGCTAGCTGAGATTCCCAGTGGTCTGTGGAAAGCCACCCTGGGCCTAGATCTCAGTTTCCAAGGGCGACACTCATGAATGACCTTTTAAAATCCCAACACATTTCATGGAAATACTTCTCTGAGTTTAGTTCCAGAACTCAGTCTCTAAGGAGAATCACACCAGAGTTTGTTCCCAGGTGAACCCAGTCATCCATTCCAACCGCCACAAAAATAACCACAATTAAATCCAAAACACTCCCACATGGCCGTCATCTTCTTCCATATAGACACTCATCATTATGTCTTGCTGAAGGTTACTATGAGGGTCACAGCCCAAGAAAGTGTCCAAAATAAGCTCAATTGCCCCTCATTTGCTTAAAATCACGGTGGCCTTGGCACTTTTCCTGTGAATCAGGAGTGATGAAATATTCCTGCTGTTAAAGTGTTCCACTTCTCCAATTTGAGTCCTACGTGCTGTCAGGTATATATTCTTTTTTCTGATTTGGAGTCATGAGAAAACCGAAGCACCTATGGGCTAGCCTCTTCAGGGATTTGAAGAACTCATTTGACCCAAATGATTCCTATTCTCACTTGATGAAGGTCAGGAACCTAACACAAGAAGGCAAAAAAATTCATCCACAATGACTTCTCTTTTGGCCATTTTTGTTTTGGAAAAACATGGGATCTTTCTTTAGATTCATCAGGTGCTGAGAATCTAAGCCACAACCTCACACAAGGACAAGAGGCTGATTCAGACACATCCTATTCCAAAGCAATTAAGCAAAGAGCCACAGGTGATGCTCATTCTTTTCCATATGAAAACAGTTTTCATCAGGCTTCACAAATGTGTGGCCTGAGGCAATGACCTTCCTGAAATTTAGGTTAATAGAAACCTAAGTAAGCAAATGGCCCAAAGCAGGGTTTCTCCACTGAGAATTTACTGGTCACACTGATATCTGAGTTTTCTGAGATGCTCCCATTCCTTCAGCTATCCAGTACATGGCCATGTCACAGAGCCTTCTGGTGATACATGAGCCTATTCTGGAGAGTGGCCAGAATTCATGAAGAAAACAGGAATTTAGGGAGATAGTAGGTTTTGCCCATCCATAAGGCAAGCTGCAGTCCATTCATCAAATGGGCAAGATGAATGCTGGGAAGCTTTCTACTAGAGACAACACATCCATTAATGCATTCTCTTTTCTAATGTCTGCAACCATGGATACAGTGGGATACACAGATATAGAAACACTCACCATGTCAAAAGACTTTCTAGAAACAGTCCACTCCAAACCAAACAAACCGCCTTTCCTACCTATTCTCAGAACATGAGAAAACACCACAAACTCACACCCACAACAGCAAAGGCACCTCCTTCCCCCAAGTAGGTCTGTGACGATCCGGAGTGTCTTCTGACTTGTGGACCATATAATGTTCCCCCGAAATGGCCTGTCCTGTCTCAGATTTGGTCTCCTTGGCCAACTCTGTGAAGTTGTCAGGTGCCAGCGGTGAGCCACTACCTGCTTTCTCAGGATAGGCCTCTCTTCAGAGCTCTGCTGGCATTTGTCCATCCTCACATCAGTAGGTACCAAGAAAGACTGACTCTGTCCTTGGGAAAAGCAAACAAGTTAGCCCACTGGCACTTGGACTGGGACTGGCTCTGCGTGCTTGGCTTCCTGGATCCCAAGTTCAGAGAATTCTATCACCAAGGAAGTGAGGTAAGGTCACTTCCTTCAGGAACTGAATGAGGTCACTGCTTTGGTAACCACTTTGTCCTAACAGTTGCATCCAAGGTTCCCATGAGATGGCGGCTGCCCCTACATACTGTAACATATTCAGAAGTTACAATTGTATATCAACCATAGGAACTTGGGAACTGCTATGCACACAGGCCTGGTTTGGTCTATCTTCTCTACAATAAAAAGAGAGAGGCTGATTCAGACACATCAATTCATCCTGAAAAGGTTGTTTGCCATGGAAGATGACTATTGCTCCCTGAGGTCCTACACAGCTGCCTACATCTCCAAGGATCATTTCTCCATGGATCTTTGAGGTTCTCATCAGGTGGAAGGTCACCTATATTCCTATATTGTAAGACCAACTCTCTCCCAGCTTTTCGGTATGTTATATTAAGGGTAGAGTTTATGGTTATGTGTAATAACAGCTTTGATTTGGGTTAGGAATCATTCTGCGGAATGAATAATGTTATTGGCAACCTGCGGTATTTACAAGAGTATATAGGTGACATCTAAGTATGAAATCAAAAATTTACGTAAGATTTGAAACCCAGAAAGGCATTGGGCCCTTTAGTGGGATACTTAGCTTTGAATTATGTGCTGCACATTTGTCTCAGATAAATCAATATACAAAGGCATAGGACCTTGTACCTTGGATGATTGAATGTTGAAGAGAACATCCAGTCAAAAAGAGATAGTCAGTAGAATTAAGAACGTAGTCGATAGGCTTAGAAAGAAGAGTGAGTATAGGATTTGGAACAAAAGTTCTTTAGCAATAGGGTTTTGGGTAGAGAGTGAATGTAAATGTGAGCACATGTGAAGAGTCAGTCAAAATGACGAACTGGGAATAACATGTAGGAAAGCAGATATCAATAGAGACATTAGGAAATCAAGCAAAGTATAAAGAGAGTGATAGGATTAGACATTTTCAACAGGCTTGAGGTTGAATATATAATCTTAAGAAGAAACAAATATGTAGTCATCAATTGGATTGACATTTGAGAGCATTAGGCAACCTGGACATGGATGTATTTAGTAATCCATGTTCACTTTCCATTTAGGCTTTGGTACAATCATAAGTGTGACCTTTGCTTTTTGTGTCCAGAATATTCTGTGATATAATGTATATGTGGATCAGATGTCATGAGTATTTCTTCCACCATTTCTAGGAGCAATATGTTGAAGACGTATAAATTAGTATGGGGGTAGAAAGAGGTGTACCTTGTATTTATGAATATAGAGTTAATGCATGAATAGACCATACTGTGAATAAATAGTATAACTGGATCCACTTTAAATAATTGATTGAAGTGATATCTGAAAATACATAAGAAATGTTATATTGATATAATATCATTCATTCCAACCAGTTATATATCTAATGTTCATCTTAGGGTTATGGTTTATCATGAAGGGTGTTTGAGTTTTGTTTCAAAAGTGATTATGGAAATCAAAAGTAATGTGTTTGGAAAGAAGTCTCATGAAAAGATCAGTCAAGAAACATAGAGAAATACATGAGTTCTGGAGAAGGAAGTGATTGAAAGTGAAACAAAGGCCTATAAATTTGCTAAATAGTGGATGAAATATATATCACATGATGTGCATAAACTGAAGAAATAGTAATGTACCAGTGTTGAATAAAAATGAACGTCAAAATACACATCATGTCCCATAGGAATCTAGTTGCATTGATGTTAAACTAGGTCAGTTACTGCAGAAATATTAGAATTTGTATGCACCTTTCACTGAAGTTAGTTTTCAGTACTAGGAAACAAATATGTATTTCAGGTTGATGAATATTTCTGAGAATAATCTTGTAAAAAGTTGATTATTAATCCACATACATGAACATGAATGAATTTGGGGAGTGTATATAAGACTCATAAATTTCATATTTTGAAAAATCTGGAGAGTGTGTGTGTGTGTGTGTGTGTGTGTGTGTGTATATATATATATATATATATATATATATATATATATATATATATATATATATACACACAAACAAAGACAGACATTAAAAAGTAGCAATATATATGTCAATCGAAATTCACCATGAAATTTATATCATTCACAGATCCAAAAACATTCATTTTACTGAACATGGATTTATGTATAATGTTGTTCAACTAGGAAGCTCACCCATAGCTTGAATTTTCAGTTCCAAAAGCGTTTAGGAGGAGTGATTTCTTCTCACCATTTGTATCTGCCAAGTCAGGCACCTCACAAAGATATACGCGTGTTATCAGGTAGGATTCTATATGTGCATATAAAAATACATGTGCTGAATAGGCTACAGAGAAAGCGAGAGAGCAATTCACATATTTATTAACTTTAAAAACACATGGAGAACTATTTCAATTAAAAGTTGACTAGATTTATAACACCTACCCATTATCTTGCAAAAGGCAAGTCCAATATACACCATGCCTCCTCTGAACTGCTTGTATTTCAATTCTGTTTGGGTTATTTTTCTCCATCATATTAGTATTAGTAGTTAGAGTCTAGTAGGGTATGGGTTATTGTCAGGGATAAAGTATTTTGAATGGAAAATTGGAAAATGAATCCAATGTGTATGCAAATATGGGGTATTCAATAATCTTCCCACTCTCATCCAGAACAATGCCTTGACATTACCTTTGCCCCAAGGAAGACACAATTAGAGGACAAGAGTTAGAAATTCTGTGAATACATTTATGGAATGGAAAATGCTCAGGAGTTCACAACCTTGGAGTGGTAGAGGAGTTTCCAAAAGTAAGGAACAGGGGTGATCACCCAACCTGATCTTTCGTTAATATTGGGAGCCATCTTGCCACAAAGCCATGGAAAGATAATTTTTGCTTTACTATAAATTACTGCAAATTCTGAACCTGCTTGGAATGCCTGCCCATGCCTTGAATTCACCCATGCCTAGAGTTCTGACCATATCGCAGCCCTCTCTGAAACTTTAGTGACACCTCATAAATATTGGCCTTCCCTGGCCAGACAACGACCCTCTCTGAGGCTCAAATGGTCTTCATAATTTCTGATGCTGGGGCAGCGAAAAAAAATGTGAACTACAATTAGTGTGATGCTTGTCAAAGTTCTGTTTTCTGAAACTTCCTTTTTGTGTAACTTTTTGGGCTATAAAGCTGGGGTGTAGGAAAGGTGGGGACGCTGTCTTTTTTCCACCGTTTTGAGAAGGAGAGTCAGCCTGGCTGGTTGAACTAATAAGCTTGCCTTAATTTGATTTTAATTGGGGTCAGTGGTTTTTTCTTGCGTCCTGGTCTAACATTTTGGAGTTCCTCAGCGAGATGACCCAACCAGATCACAAGACCAGACTGCTGGAAATTATGAAGCTGGCCTTTCCTCCAGGACTCAGATCTGGAAAGCCAAGTTCCAAGGCCTTGGAGTGAGCCTTTGGTCCGGGGAGCACTGCACTGAACCATCACACTAAAACTATTAGCAAGCACCTGGTGGAGGAAGCCTCCATAGGTAAGTGGTGCCATTATAACATCTGATATCCGGTTAAGTGAGATGTCTTCTGATGACAGAGAGGTGGCCTGGGGAAGCTCACATATACTCCTGTCCTGGACAGTAACAAGAATTGTCCTGTCCTCTGTTCTGTTCTGTAGGGAATTTCTCTGAAAGAGTAGAAAGGTGCATCCAGGCACGCAGGAGCTCCTACCTCGGAGCTTCAGCAAGACGTTGCATTGCTCCTCTGTTTTTCTGTATCTTCGCCAGGTTTGTGTTTCTTTGTGTTTTGTTCTGTGTTTTATATGATTTGTTTGTTTGTTTTTGTGCATCTTGTTGTGTGATTTCTGTGGTTAAAAACTTAAGGATATTGGATGTAAAAATGGATAATAAAGCAAGTAAGCCTGACACCCCTTTGGACTGTGCTCTAAGGAACTGTGATGAAGTTTACACCCCTTTGTTAAGCAGGATAAGAGAAGCCCCTAGCTGGCTGCCCGGAGCCCACCCACTGCACAGGGCAATGCCTGCTGGTGACCTAAAAACAGAGTATCTCCCAGGTTAACAATGGAAACTTTTTTAAAACCCCTTGTCGCTCCAGATCAAGAGAGTCACAACTTTTGGGCAGAGTTCCCTGTGTTTATGCTTTGTTAGCAAAGCAGTAAACCTCCCTTTTTATTTTTCTCAAACCCCGTCCTCATTATTAAATAGGTATTAATTCGCTTCAAGGTCAGGAACCAAACTTTAAGTTACAAATTTTGATAAACACCCCCCCAACGCCCAGGAACTTTTTGAAAGCTGACTACTGAAATGTTAGGAGATGGAGCGTGCTTGGGGTGGAACCAAACCAGAGGAGCTAATCCTGTAAGTAAAAGGAGGGACTGAGGGACTCCCAGCAGCTGCCAAAGCCCTGTTGCTTCAGGGAATTCCCTCTTTACTTCCCTGCACTGTAAAAATTATGCCACCCCTGTCTTCTTAAAAAACAGAAAAAGTAAAAGGGACACTAAATGCAGTAAAGTCACCATGGAAACACTTGATATTACATTTCAGGTTGCCACTCTGTGAAAACATCTGATCCTCTTGTGGGGACATCTATCGTGCCACTGGTGTAGGAGATTTTTCTCTTATCTGCTCTGTTTTTAAGGATTCTGTCTGTCAGCCATAGTCTGGAGCTCCTTTCTGTCTGTCTTGTGTCTTTGTTTCTGGCCCTTTAAGACATGTGGAATAATGTGCTGATATTATAAATTGTTTCTTGGGAATGATCTTAGCTCAATGTGTGTTTTAATGATGATGTTTTATTGTAACAATCTGGTATCTGAATGGGTTTTTGAAGCATTGCTCAATCTTGCAGTTAAAAGTCGGGTTTAGGGAATTGTTTAGTTTATGATTTCAGATAATTCATGCCAGATAACTTAAATTCTTATGATGGAAAACTAAAGAACTCTACTTCCAATTTGGCAAGTAACTTCCCAAACATTCAGTTTTGTTTTTCACTAATTTTTGAATTGGGTAGACTTGGAAAATGTCACAGTGTGTACCAGTGCATTCATTTGGACAAGGATAGTAAATCATAGTAAGGTATCTGTTGACAAAACAAGATGTAAAGATATAAAATTTTGTGAATTTTATCTTAAAATTGTATCAAATTTCAACATCCGAATCTGAAAATTATGGTTAAAATGCCTTAGGCCTGAGGTGTCTGCTCAGAATAGCAGTTTTTTCCTCCTCCTTCCAGACCTCAGCCAGGACTTATGTTGAAATTCAAATGAAAGAAGCCTGCAAGCTCAGTAGGAGACTGATCTGAGGCCTAAGGGGAGAAAAAAGTTGAATTGTATGGTATTTACTAATTACTGGCCAGTCATTTTTTCCAGGACTCTAATTTTTTTCCTTAGATTCTGTATTTTTTTTGAGCTCATGATTTTGATCATACAGACCTAGGTTAATGTTTTTCTGATCATTTCTATCTTTGACCAACAGTGGAGTTTTTGAAACATTTCAGTGGAGATTTCACCTGCAAAAAGCTACAAGGCCTTTACTATTATTATGTGTGCACACATTTGTTATGTGTTGTATGTCTATATATACATATATCCGTATATCATATTGATGATATACAAATTAACATATATATGGAGCACTCATAAAAAAGCACTCATAAAAACAAATTTTAAAAAGTGGATTGAAAGAACTTAAATTCACCTGATTTAATTGGTTCAATTTAAATTGGATAAACAGATAAAAATAAATGTCTTTAAATTTAAGCTTACAAGTTTTTCTAGGTGTTCAAAAATCTAATAAAATATTAATGCCGACAAAAGGTCTAATATGCCTTGGTTCTAGGACTTTTCCTTCAACAAAAAAATCGCTTACACTGTTCAATACATTTGTCTAATATTTTGAAAAATAAGTAATGTAAATTTGATATGGGATTACTCATTCAAGAGTACTTTTGTTAGATATCTGGTTGATTTACTAAGGTCTGTATAAGTTTGTCCTAAAGTCTGTATAAGATTGTAAAAATCAGTCATGTGTTAAAGAGACAAAAATTTCTTAAACATAAGTTTACCCATAACATTGTGTTTATTAAGTTTTATTTTTTCTAGAGCTAGCAACCATAAAAATTAAACAACTGATTAAATAAGAACTGTTATTTTAAAGTACTGTACTGCCATTTCTTTAAAAGCTAAACTTGGTTAATGTAGAAACATCAATGCAGTTGTGATGCTATTAATGTGCTTATATCTTCCAGGTATAGAAGTCTGTAAGGTAGAAACTTTAAAACAGCATTACATCAAGCTGGTGTTCTGAAGTTGTATGGTAAAAAAATATATTGGGGATTTATTTACCTGAAATCAATAAGATATGTAAACTTTTATGTTACTTTTTACATTGGGGAACAATTTATATGTATTTTTAAGTTAATGAGAGCCTAATCTATGTAAAGGTTAAAAAGTTTCAGCCTTTCTTTAATTAATGTTTTAAATGTTATATCATATGGTGTTAACTAATGTTCATGTGACCTCAAAAAATTTATGTAAACTTTGTAAAATGAAATTTTCAAAACAAAGATTAGCTTTAGAACTAAAACACTTAAGATTTATAATGAGCACTGCCTTACCTGAGATAAGGCTCTGTGTCCCATCTTACTATATGTGAGAATGACTACGAAAGCAGTAGGTCAGATGTTATTTCATTTAAAGTTATGTTTAAAAGTTTTTTTTTTTTTTTTTTTTTTTTCGGTCAAGATCACTAGCATCTCAAAAAGGGGATGTAATCTATAACTCAGCCAAAAAATTCAGGGTAGCTATTACAAGAACTGAGTATGTTTACTCTTGTTAATTTTATTTTGTAATTTCCTTATAGGTGACATAAAGATTTCCTGTTAGTGTTTTACAGAAGTGTTGCTTTAAGAACACAGCATGGGTTAATTTAAGATAATAACCCATCACCTACAAGACAGACAGAATAATACAGATCCCAATTAATAAAAAGTTAAATAATTTTAAATTATAGACATGAAAGCCAAGTACTCTTAATATAAGGCTGTTAAAATTTATTTGATGGATGTTTAAGATTAGGATTTAAAATTAAAGTTAAATGAAAAGGGACAAGAAAACTAATATTTGGCTCTTGCCCTCTGAGTCAGTCTGTATCCAGAGAACAGCGGACTTCTCTAAAGAGCTTTGCAACTCTGAACGACATAACCTCCTGATCAGGGAGATTAATAAGACCACTGGAGAACAGAAAGCCAATCAGTGCATTGCTACAAAGAGGATAGTCATCAGAGAAGGGAGATATCCCTGATGCTTCCAAGGGAAGCCACATGGTCAAGGAAGACCTGGACCCACCTAGCGCAAATGGCACTAGCAGAACTGAGAAGCTGCTCTCAATTTTCCCCAAGAATGACTCCCATAAAAGCTCAGCTGACTGTTCACAATATAGAGAAACAAAAGTCTGTTTGACTGCTTCATATTAAACACTTAGAATAGACAGTTAAAAACAAAATACAGCCATTCCTGGGCATTTTATATAATAATAGTAATAATAATATATTATGGTATTCACTTCATGTTAGACTCCCAAAATAAGTAAGACTGGAGGCTACAAAGAAGGATTCTCAGACAGGAATGCCTGATAACTATAAAATGAGACTATCAAAAGGATCTGCCAGAGGCAGAAGTTTTTAGTTTAAGGCCTACAGATATTCTTAAGCTAAACACATAGGCTTGGTATTTGTAAGTATGATTATCCAGCCCTGAGTAAGAGAATTAAAGGTGTCTCTATTAGACACAGAGGTCATACTAAAAGGATTTTGCAAGATCAGATGACATTAAATTATTAAACTGTATCTTATGGGGAGGGACAACTGTAACACTAAAAGTTAAATATTAAGTTAACAGTCCTGATAACTGGGGATATTAAAGGCTTGTGAGGGAACTTCTATACAGTGACATGTTCCAGCTGCTGCAACATTTATTCAGTACTCATGTTTTTTGTTTCTCTCATAGAAGAACCCATTCCCAGATGACTTTACAACCTGTTCTTCCACAACCAGACTTCAAACCGAACTGACTTCTAAACAGCATGGTACTGGTACCAAAACAGGCGGGTGGACCAATGGTACAGAATAGAGGACACAGAAACCAATCCACAAAACTACAACTATCTTATATTCAATAAAGGGGCTAAAAACATGAAATGGAAGAAGGATAGCATCTTCAACAAATGGTGTTGGGAAAACTGGAAATCCATATGCAACAAAATGAAACTGAATCCCTTTCTCTCACCATGCACAAAAGTTAACTCAAAGTGGATCAAGGAACTTGAGATCAAATCAGAGACATGGCGTCTGATAGAAGAAAAAGTTGGCTATGATCTACATACTGTGGGGTCGGGCTCCAAATTCCTCAATAGGACACCCATAGCACAACAGTTAATAACTAGAATCAACAAATGGGACGTACTCAAACTAAAAAGTTTTTTCTCAGCAAAAGAAACAATAAGAGAGGTAAATAGGGAGCCTACATCCTGGGAACAAATCTTTAGTCCTCACACTTCAGATAGAGCCCTAATATCCAGAATATACAAAGAACTAAAAAAATTAAACAATGAGATAACAAATAACCCAATCAACAAATGCGCCAAGGACCTGAACAGACACTTCTCAGAGGAGGACATACAATCAATCAACAAGTATATGAAAAAATGCTCACCATCTCTAGCAGTCAGAGAAATGCAAAAAAAAACCACCCTAAGATACCATCTCACTCCAGTAAGATTGGCAGCCATTAGGAAGTCAAACAGCAACAAGTGCTGGCGAGGATGTGGGGAAAAGGGTACTCTTGTACATTGCTGGTGGGACTGCAAATTGGTGTGGCCAGTTTGGAAAGCAGTATGGAGATTTCTTGGAAAGCTCGGAATGGAACCACCATTTGATCCAGCTATTCCCCTACTCGGTCTATTCCCTAAAGACCTAAAAAGAGCACACTATAGGGACACTGCTACATCCATGTTCATAGCAGCATAATTCACAATAGCAAGACTGTGGAACCAACCTAGATGCCCTTCAATAGACGAATGGATAAAAAAATGTGGCATTTATACACAATGGAGTATTACTCTGCATTAAGAAAAGACAAAATCTTAGAATTTGGAGAAAAATGGATGGCATTAGTGCAGATTATGCTAAGTGAAGCTAGCCAATCCCTTAAAAACAAATGCCAAATATCTTCTTTGATATAAGGAGAGTAACTAAGAACAGAGTAGGGACAAAGAGCATGAGAAGAAGATTAACATTAAACAGGGATGAGAGGTGAAAGGGAAAGGGAGAGAGAAGGGAAATTGCATGTAAATGGAAGGAGACCCTCAGGGGTATAAAAAATTACATAGAAGAGGAAGTGAGGAAAAAGGAGGAAAAATATAAGGGGGAGAAATGAATTACAGTAGAGGGGGTAGAGAGAGAAGAGGGGAGGGGAGGGGGGAGGGGGGATAGTAGAGGGTAGGAAAGGCAGCAGAATACAACGGACACCAGAATGGCAATATGTAAAACAATGGTTCTGCAACTGTTGTGATTCTGCAATCTCTATATGGGGTAAAAATGGGAGCTCATATCCCACTTGAATCAAAGTGTGAAATATGATATATCAAGAACTATGTAATGTTTTGTACAACCTACAATAAAAATTAATTAAAAAAAAAAGAAATACAAGGAGTTCAACTGGGACACAGTGCTGGAGTTAGTCCTGTCACTTGTGGTGGGTCAGGGTCTGCAGAAGAATGCACCAACCAGGCTTCTATCCCACATAGCTAACCCCCATGACCATAGCAACCGGATTCTGAACATTGCCCTGAAACATCTCCATATAACAAGATGCCTTTAATGGAGTGGTTTCAGACATATTAGTGATTCCTGTCTGCATCATGTCAGCCACAATTCATTTGGAAGTCAATGGCAGATACACATGGCCCGACCACAGATGTTTCATCACAAACCTGCACACAACAGCTCTGGACCCACTACTCAGCAGGCCCCAACATACTGGCATCTCTGTTCTAAACCACTTTCATGAAACCCAGTCAATCAAGGCACTCTCTGGTATACTCATGATCAGCAACAGGACATCCAAATATTCTCCAGTTGCAGGTGGTCATGGGAATTTCAAAAATTTCAGAGTATTTATCTAGCCATTTCCTATGATGAAGTTGGAGAAACTGTGGGTTTCAATTCACTAAGGAACCATTAAATTTTGAGGAAGCACATTTCAAGGAATACTCTGGAGAACTCTCACAGGCAAGGCTTCCCAAAGAGTGGAAAAAAGGTCACATGAAGCCAGGCCAATTGAGGTCTACAATGTGAGGTCCATGTGTGTTTTGACTCTCAACTATGGCTGCCAAGTTTTTCAGAATAAAATCATGTGATATCCTGCTGAGATTCCCAGTGTGCTGTGGAAAGCCACTCTGGGCTTAGATCTCAGTTTCCAAGGGCGACTCTCATGCGTGGCCTCGTTAAATTCCAACACAATTCATGGCAATACTTCTCTGACGTCAGTTCCATAATGCAGTCTCTAAGAGGAATCACACCAGAGTTCAAGCCCCGGTGGATTCAGCCATCTCTTACAACCACCACACAAATGACCGCAATTAAAACTAAATCACTCCCACATGGCCCTCATCTTCTTCCACATAGACACTCATCATGAACTCTGGCTGGAGGTTTCCATGAAGGGCACAGACAAATACACTGTTCAAAATAAGCAGCCTTGCCCCTCATTTGCCTAAAGTCAGGGTGGCCTGGACACCCTTCCAGTGAACCAAGAGTGATCAAATAGGCCTGCTCTATATCTGCTCCGCTTCTCAAATTTGAGGGCTAATGACTGTCTGGTATAGATTCTTTATGTGAATTGGTTTCATGAGAAAACCCAAGCACCTATCGGCTAGCCTCTGCAGGGCTTTGAAGAACTGACTTGACCCAAAGATCCCTATTCTCACTTGATTTAGCTCAGGAAGCTTACAGAGGAAAGCGAGAGACTTCATCCACAATGACTGCTCTTTTGGCCATTTTGGTTTTGGATGCACACTTGGAAACTTTCTTTAGGTCCATCAGATGCTGAGAATCTAAGCCACTGCTGTCACACCGGGCCAAGTGGCTGATTCAGACTCATCCCTTTCCAAAGCAATTAAGCAAAGAGCCACAGGTGATGCCCATTCATTTCCATTTGAAACCTGTTTTCTTCAGGCTTCACAAAGGGGTGGCCTGAGGCAAAGACCTTCCTGACATTCAGGGTAATAGAAACATAAGTAAGCAAATGGCCCAAAGCAGGGTTTCTCCACTGAGACTTTACTGGTCACACTGATAACTGAGTTTTCTGAGATGCTCCCATTCCCTTCAACTATCCAGTACATGGCCATGTCACAGAGCTTGGAGGTGGTACATATCTTGGACACCAAACCATAAGGCTACTCTGGAGAGTGGCAAGTATTCAGGAGGAAAAGAGGAACTTAGGAAGATAGTAGGTGTTCCCCATCCATAAGGCAAGCCGCTCTACATTCTTAAATTGGGCAGGATGAATGCTGGGAAGCTTTCTACTAGACAGGACACAACCATTGATGCATTTGCTTTTCAAATGTCTACAACACGGATACAGTGGGATACACAGACATAGAAACACTCGTGTTGTCAAACGACTTTCTAGAAACTTTCCAGTCCAAACCTACAAACTGCCTTTCCTACCTATACTCAGAACATGAGATAAAACCACAAACTCACACCGACACCCACAACGGCACCTCCTTTCCCCAAGTATGTCTGTGACTATCCTGAGTGTCCTCTGACTGGTGGGCCATACTATGTTCCCCTGAAATGGCCTGTCTTGCCTCAGATCTGGTCTTCTTTGCCAACTCTTTGAAGTTGTCAGGAGCCATGGTTGAGCCACGACCTGCTTTCTCAGAAAAGTCCCTCTTCAGAGCTCTCCTGGAATTTGGCCATCATCACATAAGTAGGTACCAAGAAAGACTGATTCTGTCCTTGGTAAATCCAAACAATTGAGACCACTGGGACTAGGACTGGGACTTGCTCTTGGTGGCTGGCTTCCTGGTCCCAAGTTCAGAGAGTTCCATCACCAAGGAAGTGTGGTAGGTCACTTCCTTCAGCAACTGAATGAGGTCACTGCCTTGGAAAACCACTTTGTCCTAGCAGTTGCTTCCAATGGTCCCATGAGATGGAGGCTGCTCCTACTTCCTGTGACACTTTCACAAATTAGAATGGTATATCAACCATAGGCACCCAGGAAAAGCTCTGTATACAGGCCTGGTTTGGTCCATTTCATCTACATTAAGAAGAGAGAGGCTGATTCAGACACATTCCTTCATTCTGACCAGGTTGTTTGACATGGAAGTTGACATGGAGTTGACTTTTGCTCTCTCAGGTCCTTCTTAGGTGAAAAGGTCGGTCAAAAGTCGGAGGAAAAGACCATCAAGAGACTGTCTCATGTCACAGCAAAGGGTTTATTGGGAGTCCAGCATGCTGGGGCTCAGAGCTAACTTCAGAGGAGCAAAGAACAAAGAGCCCCAAGAACAACTTGAGCAGAGTTTATATACATTCTTTAGAGAGGGCAGGGACTTTACATACATCATATCCTCTTTTAGGAAATCAACACATAGCACGGGAAAATCAAATAACAACTCTAAAACATGATTAGTACATTCATTGGCGGGAAGAGGTCGGGTAGGGGGTGATTGGTTAGGCCTGAAAAGGGGTATACTTTTAAACTGATTGGTTGAATCCCTGAGATGTATATGTGGTGAGCTGCACGGTTTCTGGAAAGGGGTTGTTAAGTAACTAGGTGGTCAGGGAAGATTTCAACACACATCTAATTGGCAGTTCCGGGAATTGTCTTAACTGCCACAGGAATTTCAGGTTCTGAGTGCAGCTTGGAAACTTTAAAAAACCTGCTTCTATGTTTCAATTTCAATTTCTTTTATTCGTTCATTTCCCACTCCTTTTTCTTACTACTTTTAATCTTAAACGTAATAAATCTTAATTATTGCGGGGTCTCACATTCTATTTCTGCCAGTGGACCGTATTTCTGTCTGATTACAATGAGTTTTTCCTGCCCAATTTGAGCCTGGAGAAAGGAAACTATGTGGTTAAGCAAACAAGGTCCTACAGTTAGCAACACCATAAGGATGATCAAGGGTCCAGCTAAGTCTGATAGGAGTGTAGTTAACCAGGGGGACTGGGTAAACCATAACTCAAACCACCCTAGTTGAATCTCCCTATCTTTCTGGTGCTCTTCAAGGCATTTTCTCAATTTACTCATGGATTCTTTTACAACTCCAGTATGGTCAGCATAAAAACAACATTTTTCTCTCAGTGCAGCACAGAGGCCCCCCTCACTCATGAAGAGGAGGTCTAATCCTCGCCTGTTCTTTAAAACCACTTCAGAGAGAGAAGTTAAGGATTCCTGCAAAGCTGTGATGGTGGTCTCTAACGTCTTCAAGTCTTTATCTATTGCTGTTTCTAATCGGGCCATTTGTTGTGACCCACATATAGTAGCAGCTGTTCCCATACCCACTCCTGCAGGACCTCCTATCCCCAATAGGATGGCAGGAGTAAGGGACACTGGCTCCCCGCAAAATCGGGTTGTTTCTCCCCCTAGTAGACCTTCAAATGATTCTACATCATAATAGAGCACCCTGGGGAGTATCTGCACCATTACACAATAATTTACAGAGATGTCAAATACCTTGCCTGAAATGCAAGGAGTTCTGACTGTTTGGAGTTCAGTACAATAAAGGTTCCTTTAATTAGTTCCCAGGGGGAGGAGTCAGCTGTACTCTGGACTGGGGAAGTAGGCAAAGACGGAAACCGGGAAGTATGAGATGGTAGAGGGGTTCTGGTAGATCTAGCCATGGGAGGTTTAGGAGGCTTAATTCCTGGGTTGAGGGGATTGGGCTCTATTGCTGTGATATTTTCTTCCTTTTTCAGCCGGATGGTGAACCAGTGACCAAAGTCATAACGAGGGCCATATATATAGAATCGCATTCCCCACGTATTTCCCATAGGCCATGCTGTTCCGAGGTAGCCCCTTCCTTTGGAATTGAAAGTTAAAATGAGGGGGTAACATAGACTATTCTTTCCACAGTGAGTTTTTGACACCACTTGGCTAGCAGCACATTTCTTGGGATCAATCAAGGTGTCATTTCTTTCTTCCTGAATCGTACTGTCGGGGGAGTTTGGGTTCCACCATGCAGCTCCCGTTTGTTCACAACCCCAAGATCTACAATAAAAGTCACTGGGTCCTGTACAGGTTTGGGCCTGTTTGCGACTTCGGAAATCAGCTGGGCACACGTAAAAATCAAGATTGGCTAGTTTACACCTGAGCTGCGGAAGATGATATCCATAATTCATGGGGTAAGGTGGTCTATGTTGCCCTGGTTTGGGGTTGAGTGGGATCTCTGTGGGGGTCCTCTATGTCAGGGAGATCCCAGTCAGACAGGCCTATGGCAATCTGACAAATATCCGGGTGGAGAGATGGCCATCAAGTCCATATGGTGGCTGTATGTGAAATAGACCACACTCCTTGCCCAGTAGGATTTATAACTTGCCATTGTTGCTGAACAAGCTGATGGGGATTAGGACTGCTGGTGGTCAGGGGAAGAATCCATAGCCCTACCCACATGACAGACACACAACTTGAGACGGTTACCAGTCTGTTCCAGTTTCCAGCCAGAGTCCAGACAGGGCGCAGGCTTGAGATGGGAGGCATGGATCCAGGAAGTGATCCCATCCACTTTCACCACTGTGGTTGTTATAAGCAGCACCTGGTATGGTCCTTTCCAGCGGGGTTCCAGGGATGACACCTAATGCCATCTCATGTAGATGAAGTCTCCCACTTGATATCGATGTGGGGTTCCCTCATCTCCAGGCTGATAAACAGTGGCCAACTATTTCCACAGGTATCGCTGGGTGCTGGGTTTGTTCAAGGGCTTTAAGTCTGTCAAGAAAGAGTGTGTGAAAGGAATCATTAAGTCTCAGAGTTGGGGTTAGGTCCCTTACTGGAGGAGGGGGACCATAGAGAATTTCATAAGGGGTGAGTTTACACAAAGAGGCAGAGGGCGTTGTTCTTGCACGAAACAGTGCTTAAGGTAGGAGCAGAGTTCAATTTTTTATGCCGGTCTCCAAGCTTTTTTCGTTAAGGTCTCTTTGATGGTTCTATTCATCCTTTCTACCTGTCCTGAGCTCTGGGTCTACAAGCACAATTTAACTTTCAATTAATCCCCAGGGTCCTGGCGAATCCCTGACTTACCTGGGCCACGAATGCCAGTCCATTATCAGACCCTATTACCTTAGGCAGGCTGAACCTTGGAAAAATGTCTTATAGAATCTTTTTGACCACCCTCTGAGCCTTTTGTTTCTTCATGGGGAAGGCTTCAAACCATATTGAAAAAGTATCTACAAAGACTAGAAGATATTTAAGTCCGTACCTTGCTGGCTTAATTTCAGTAAAGTCCACTTCCCAGAATTGTCCTGTTCTGGTTCCTCGTAAGCGCTTTCCTGCAGGAAGCTTGGATGGGTAAGCATTAACTAACTGGCAGACTTGACAAGCTCTAGTCACCTGCTCAGCTATTTCTTTCCTCTGTGAGTCAGTCAATAATAAGTCCTTTCTCCGGTCCTTTAGAAGTGCCTATAACTTTTTTCAGCCTAAGTGGGTGAGTTGGTGTACGTCTTTGACATAAAGGTGGGCTTTTTGAAATAGTAAACTTGGCTCTGAAGGGTCCCAGAGTCCTGTATCTGTCTCCTCAGATGATAAGTTGCCTGAATGTTCCAGTGCGGCCAAATCTCCTGATTGTTGTTCCCCCCGGTGTGGAAAAAGTTACCAGAGTCACTACGTTTAGGGCTGCCAATTAAGCTTCCTCATCTGCCCTTCTGTTTCCAACCGCCATGGGGTCGTTTCCCTTCTGGTGCCTTGGACAGTGCACTATACCTAGTTCCTTAGTGCTCTGCACTGCTGAGAGAAGGTGGAGGATCTCATCTTTGTTCTTTATTTCTTTCCCAGCAGAGGTTAATAGCCCCCTTTGCTGGTAAATAGCCCTGTGCACATTAGCATTGGCAAATGGATAGCGGCTATCAGTGTATATGGTGGCCCTTTTGCCTGTTGCTAGTTCCAATGCTTTCGGAAGCGCAATCAGTTCTGCCTTTTGGATTGATGTCTTTTCTGGGAGACCAGAAGATCAGATGACATTAGTTTTGCTAACTATTGCTGCTCCAGCCCGCCGCTTACCATCTTGGAGGAAGCTGCTCTCGTCTGTAAACCATACGACTTCTGGGTGAGGCAGTGGCTGGAACTTTCAAGTCTCATCCTATACTGGTTTCCTCCGCCAGTATGTGTTGACACTCATGAGTGATGGGTTCTGATGATTCTTCTGGCAGCAGTGTACCCAGGTTGAGTGGAGCAGGGGGTCCCAGAGTTATTCTGTCTTTGCTAATCCAGAGGCTCTGGTAGTGGTTTATTCTGGAGTTTGATAGCCACCTCTCTGGAGGCTGACAGATGATGCTCTCCAGGGCATGGGAGGCTATAATGGTTAGCTTCTGTCCCAACGTTCATTTATGAACATCTTTTTTTAGAAGGGCTGCCGCTGCTATCGCTCTTAAGCAATTTGGCCACCCGCTAGCCACTGGGTCCAATTTTTTTGATAAGAATGCTACCGGCCTTTTTCAAGGTCCCAAAGTCTGAGTGAACACTCCCAGTTCTATTCCTTTCGTTTTCTCAATGTAGAGAGTGAAGGGTTTTTCTACTTCTGAGAGTGCTAAAGCTGGAGCAGATAGCAGTGCCTTTTTTTGACATTATCAAAAGCTTTTTGGTGCTCAGGGGTCCATTTGAAATGGGCATCCCCATTTATAAGCGGGTATAAAGGTGCAGCCAGAGATGCGAACCCAGGAATCCATAACCTGCAAAAGCCGGCAGTCCCAAGAAACTCTCTGAATAGTCTCTTATTAGATGTGGGCGGTATCTGCACAACGGTTTGTTTTCTGGGCTCACTGAGCCATCTTTTGCCACCCCTAAGAGAATAACCCTGGAAGATTACTTCTTGCTGACAAATTTGGTCCTTTTTGCAGAAGCCCTATATCCAAGCCAAACAAGCTCGGATAATAGTGCTTGGGTCCCAGACTCATAGTTCTTCTTGGTGTTGGCTGCCAGTAGCAGATCATCCACATATTGGAGTAGGGTGACTTCGGGGTGTGCAGTTCTGAGGCCTGTGGAGGGCTTCATCAAAGAGAGTGGGGGAGTTTTTGAACCCCTGTGAGAGTCTAGTACAGGTTAGTTGGCCATATGTTAAAGTTTCTGGGTCTATCCACTCGAAAGCAAACAGAAACTGATTGTCCTTATGTAGGGGCAAGAAGAAGTAAGCATCTTTTAAGTCCAGCACAGTGTACCATTCCCGCTCCAGATTCAGAGTGCTAAGCAAATTATATGGATTGGGTATTGTTGGGTGAATGTCCTGCACTCTGTTGTTTATCTCTCTTAGGTCTTGAACAGGACAGTAGTCCCTAGTTCCTGCCTTTCTTACTGATAGCAGGGGCGTATTCCAGGCTGATTGACAGGGCCTTAGGACCCCAAGGGCCAATTATTTCTGAATATGGGGACTTATCCCATCTTTAGCTTCTTTGCTTAGAGGATATTGTTTAACACTGATTGGAGAGGCAGAGGCTTTTAATTCTAGTTCTATTGGAGGTAGTTTTATTGCTAGACCTAACCCAGCAGTTTCTGCCCAGGCATTCGGATAATCTTTTATCCATTTCTGTGGTAGTTTGCCTCTTTGATCAGTCCTAGGGAGCGCGAAGAGTTGATTTTCATCTTCAACGGACATAGTCAATGCTGTGACTATGGGAGGTTTCACTGAAGGCTTTAGAACATCCACTTCGGGAACATCAGGGTTAAAAGTTATTCTAGCCCCGAGTTTGGTAAGCAGATCCCTGTGCATCAATGGGGCTGGGCACTCTGGGATTACTAGGAAAGAGTGTTGGACTTTTCCTTTTCCTACATCCATAATCCTCTTAGTTGTCCAAGCCCGATATGTACTGCCATTATCCCCTTGAACTAGGGACCATTTATTTGATAGGAGCCCAGTGGGGTCTTAAGGGCTGAGAATACTGCTCCTGTATCCTCTCCAAAGTTCACTGGAGTCCCCTCCACTTCAAATGTTACCCTGATCTCTGGGAGGAGATCCGAGCCCCAACATTCCTAGTCCTGTTCTAGAGTCAGCATGGTATGCTGGCGTGGTTGCTTCTTTTGGGTGCACTCTTTGGCTCAGTGTCCTTTTTCTTTACAGTAGGCACATTGATCTGAGGCCAGGGGCAGCCTTTGGCATGGGCCCAAGTATCCCTTCCTGACTCCAAGCTTTTTAACTTCTGGCATATTTGCTGCTGTGAACAAAACCTTAGCCAATGTTTTAGTCTGCCTTTTGCTCCTTTCATGCCCCTTTTGTTCCCTTTCCTTCTCTATCCTCTGTTCCCTCTCATCCTCAGTTTCTTTCTTATAATATACTTTCTCAGCTTCTCTGACTAAATCTCTTAAGGTCGTATCTTGTAATCCATCTAGACATTGTAACTTTCTCTTAATATCTTGGGCAGCCTGCTCAATACAGGCCATTGTAACAGATGCATTTTGGTCCTCTGCCTGAGGATCAAAAGGAGTATATTCTTCCATAATTCTCTCCAGAAACATAGAGGGAGACTCATTAGGCCCTTGGATAATCTCTCTTACTTTGGCCAAATTGGTCAGCCCTCTGGCGGCCACTCGGAGACCCGCTATTAGAGCCCGGCGATAAGTGGACAGATGCTTCTTACCTTCAAAGGTGTTGGGGTCCCAGTTGGGTCGGTTCATGGGCCCATAGGGACGGAAAGAGAGTATCACAGGGGCTTCTGAGTTTTCGATTATCCGCCGCCGGTGGGTTCCTTTAGGTTGCCCAGCTTCCTCCAGGGGAGGAGGGGCTGCTGCTGCTGCAGAAAAGTCCCCTGGAGGGCTTGGGTCTGGCCCAATTGCCTATAGCAGTGGAGAGGCTGAGTCAGCGGTTGGAGGATCATCAGGAACTGTGTTGGGGGTTGGGGAGGGAGAGTAGATGATAAGGAGGGGGAGGAGTGTCCAGTCTTGTGACTCAGGGAGGATGGAAGGAAGAGGGGGAGGAGTGGATGGTTTGAATGATAGGATCATGGGGGAAGGGGTATATGGCTCTTTATCTGGGTGGCCACGTGGCCAAAGCTGAAAGACAATATCTCTGACTTTTCGGATTAGAGGAAAGTGGAAGGATCCTTCTGGGGGCCATCCAACTTCGAGGATGGGCCATTCTGAAGCACAGAGAGTGTGCCAGGTACAGCGTTTTACTGGAAAATAAAGATCTGGGCCCTTGAGCGGACATCAGTCCAATGATCAAGCGTCGGAGACAGAGAAGAGGATGTGCTTTGTCCCATAATGGGAATTACTCAAACAGGGACAGTGAAGACACAAACGCAACACAGAAAAAGACAAACAGTAAATGTTTAACATGACTCCAAGAAAAAGATTAGAACTGAGTAACTGGTAAATCTTAATGGGTTAGGCAATAAATACAGACAGTAAACTCAACATGAGTTCGGGACAATGAACCAAACTGAGTAGCCGGCAAAACCTGATGGGCTGGCAAACCGAATCCTGAAGCAAAATGTAACTGAGATGAGGAAACTACTATTCTTTGATTTCCCTAGTCTTCCGGAGTGTCCCCCAGAAACGTGACCTTGGGCTCTGTGACAGGTCTGTCACACCATAGGAGAGAGCTAATGCTCTTCACCAACAGCCACTTTGCCATGCCCTGACTTGAAATCCGAAACCAGAAATAGGCTCCTTACTAACCCCGAGAGGAGTCCCTTGAGGTCTTTCGTCCACCGCTGCCGGATATCTCACCTGGGGCCTCCAGATAAATAGGTGCGGCGAACGTCAGAGGAAAAGACAACAAAGAGGTTTTCTCATGCATCAGCAAAGGGTTTATTGGGGGTCCAGCATGCTGGGGCTCAGAGCTCACTTCAGAGGACCAAAAATCAAAGAACCCCGAGAACAACTTGAGCAGAGTATATATACATTCTTTAGAGAGAACAGGGATTTACATACATCATTGCCTCCTTTAGGAAATCATCATGTACCACGGGAAAATCAAATAACAACTCTTAAACATGATTAGCACATTCATTGGCGGGAAAAGGTCAGGCAGGGAGTGATTGGTCAGCCCTGAGAAGGGGTATACGTTTAAATTTATTGGTTAAAGCCCTGAGATGTATACATGGTGAGCTGCACGGTTTCTGGGAAGGGGTTGTTAAGTAACTAGGTGTTCAGGGAAGATTTCAACACACATCTAATGGGCAGTTTCAGGAATTGTCTTAACTGCCACAGGAATTTTAGGTTCTGAGTGCAGCTTGTAAACTTTACAAAACCTGGTTGTTTACGTTTCAATTTCAATTTGTTTTATTCTTTCAGAACCTTACAGTGGAAGGCGAGAGACTTCATCCACAATGACTGCTCTTTTGGCCATTTTGGTTTTGGATGCACACATGGGATCTTTTCTTAGATCCGTCTGTTGCTGATAATCTAAGCCACAGCCTCAAACAGGGCCAAGAGCCTGATTAAGACACATCCCTTTCCAAAGCAATTACATCTCTGAGGTCAGTTACAGAACTCAGTCTCTGAGAGGAATCACACCAGTGTTCAAGCCCAGGTGGACCCAGTCATTCTTCCAACCACCACACATATGACCACAATTAAATCCAAAACACTCCCACATGGCACTCATCTTCTTACATACATACACTCATGATAACCTTTGGCTAGAGGCTTCCATGAATGGCGCAGCCCACGAGAGTGTCCAAAATAAGCTCCCTTGCAACTCATTTGCCTAACCTCAGGGTGGCCTGAACACCCTTCCTGTGAACCAGGATTGATCACATAGTTCTTCCTGTAATACTGCTCTGCTTCTCCAATTTGAGGCCTACTGACTGTCAGGTATAGATTCTTTATGTGATTTGGAGTCATTAGGAAACCAAAGTAAATTTGCAAGGCTTGGAAAAACTCATTTGACGCAAAGGATACCTATTGTCACTTGGTGGAGGTCAGGAACCTTACAGAGGAAGGCGAGAGACTTCATCCACTATCACTGATCTTTTTGCCATTTTGGTTTTGGATGCACACATTGGATCTTTCTTTATATCCATCAGGCGCTGCTAATCTAAGCCACAGCCACACACAGGGCCACGAGGCTGATTCAGAACATCCTTTTCCAAAGCAATTAAGCAAAGAGCCACAGGTGATGCCCATTCATTTCCATTTGAAAACTGTTTTCTTCAAGATTCACAAAGGGGTGGCCTGAGGCAGAGACCTTCCTGACTTCAGAGCAACATAACAATAAGTAAGCAAATCCCAATGCAGGGTTTCTCCACTGAGACTATACTAGTCACAATGATATCTGAGTTTTCTGAGATGCTTGTCATTCCCTTCAACAATCCAGTACATGGCCATGTCACAGAGCTTGGAGGTGGTATATATATCTTGGACAAAAAACCATGAGCCTATTCTGGAGAGTGGCCAGAATTCAGAAAGAAAACAGGAACTTAGAAAGTTAGTAGGTGTTGCCCATCGAAAAGGCAACCAGCAGTCCTTTTTTAAAATGGGCAGGATGAATGCTGGAAAGCTTTCTACTAGTCAGGATACATCCATTGATGCATTCCTTTTTCTAATGTGTACAACCAAGAACACAGTGGGATACACAGACACAGAAACACTCACCTTGTCAAAGGACTTTCTAGAAACAGTCCACTCTAAACCAAACAAACCGCCTTTCCTACCTATTCTCAGAACATGAGACAAAACCACAAACTCACACCCACTCTCAAAAAGGCACCTCTTTCCCCAAGTAAGTCTGTGAGTATCCAGAGTGTCCTCTGACTTGTGGGCCATAGTATGTTCCCCCGAAATGGCCTGTCCTGTCTCAGATCTGGTCTCTTTGTCCATCTCTGTGAAGTTGTATGGAGCCTGTGCTGACCACTACCAGCTTTCTCAGGAAAGGCCCGTCTTCAGAGCTCTACTTGCATTTGGTCATCCTTAAACCATTAGGTACCAAGAGAGACAGACTCTCTCCTTGGTAAATGCAAACAAGTGAGCCCACTGGGAATGGGACTGGGCCTGCCTCTGGATGCCTGGCTTCCTGGATCTCAAGTTCAGAGAGTTTCATCACCAAAGAAGTGAGGTAGGTCAATTCCTAAAGGAAGGGAATGAGGTCACTGCCTTGGCAACCACTTTGTCCTTACAGTTGCTTCCAAAGGTCCCTTGAGATGGAGGCTGCCCCTACTTCCTGTGAAACTTTCAGAAGTTAGAATGGTATATCAACCATAGACACCCAGGAGAAGCTCTCCACACAGGGTTGTTTTGGTCCATCTTTTTTATATCAATAGGAGAGAGGCTGATTCAGACACATACCTTCATCCTGACCAGCTTGTTTGCCATGGAAGATGACTTTTGCTCTCTCAGGTCCTTCATAGCTGCCTACATCTTCTCCAGGGATCATTTCTGCATCAACCTTTGAGGTTCTCAGCAGGTGGAAGATTCCCTACATTCCTGTATTGTAAGACCTACTCTGTCCCTGCTCTTTTGTAAAGTTAGATTGAGGGAACAGTGTATGGTTAGGGTTAATAATATATTTTATTTGGGTTAGGAAACATTCTGTGGGATAAATAATGGTATTAGGAACCTGCGATATTCACAAGAATATATAGGTGAAATATAAGTATAAAACCTGAAATCTAGGTACGATTTGAAGCCCAGAAGGGAATTGGGCCCTTTAGTGCGATACTTAGCTTTGAATTATGTTCTACACAGATGTCTCAGATAAATCGATATGCAATGGCAGAGGACCTTGTACCTTGGATGAATAAATGTCTTAGAGAACATCCAGTCAAAAAGGAATAGTCGGCAGGATTAGGAAGGTAGTCAGTAGGTTTTGAAAAAAGAGTGAGTATAGGATTTGGACAAAACGTTCATTAGCAATAGGGTTTCGGGTAGAGAGTGAACGTAAATATGAGCACATACGAAGAGTCAGTCACAATGATGAACTGGGAAAAATATGTTGGAAAGCAGATATCAATAGAGACATTAGGAAAACAGGCAAAGTATAATGTGAGTGATAGGGTTAGACATTTTCAACATGGTTGAGGATGAATATATAATCTTAGGTAGAAAGACATATGTAGTCATCAATAGGATTGATATTTTAGAGCATTAGGCAACCTGGGCATGGTTGTTTTTAATAATCTATGCTCACTTTCCATTTTGCTTTGGTGAAAGGTTAATAAAATAGTCACTTGTCACTTCCTGTTTTTCTGTATGCTTAACAAAACACTGTTGAAATCTTGAGAACTGTTTGCTATTTTGGTTCCCAGAATGTGCTATCCCCAACTGCCAAACTGCAGAATGTACTCCCTCACCCAGTTGCATGCAAACTGCACACTCGCCCTGACCCATAAATAAATTTCCCTTCCTGCCCTGTCCAAGGAAAGTATATAAGCTCTGTTAAAGCTGTTCTCAGGGCTCTTTGCTCTATTCAAGTGAGCTCTGAGCCCCAGCATGCTGGACCCCCAATAAACACTTTGCTGTGGCTGAGTGAAAATGGTATACTGTTCTGTACTTAAAAGATGCTTTCTTTTGCTTGGCTCTGCATAAAGATAGTCAGTTGCTGTTTGCTTTCGAGTGGGTAGACCCAGAAACAGGAACGTCTTGTCAACTAACTTGGACTAGACTCCCACAGGGGTTCAAAATCTCCCCCACTCTCTTTGATGAAGCCCTTCACAGAGATCTCAACAACTTCAGAACTACACACCCTGAAGTCACCCTGATTCAATATGTGGATGTCCTGCTCCTGGCAGCCAACACCAAGGAAAACTTTGAGTCTGTGACCCAAGCACTATTATCTGAGCTTGCTCAACTCAGGTATAGAGCTTTGGCCAAAAAGGCCCAAATTTGCCAGCAAGAAGTAATCTTCCTGGGGTATTTCCTTAGGCACTGTAAATGATGGCTCACTGACCCCAGGAAACAAAACGTTGTGCAGATACCACCCCCATTTAACAGGAGACAACATAGAGAGTTTCTTGGAACTGCTGGCTTTTGCAGGTTATGGACCTGGGTTTGTGTTCATAGCTGCTCCATTATACCCGCTGTTAAATGAGAATGCCCAATTCCAATGGACCCTTTGAGCACCAGCAAGCTTTTGATAACATCTAAGAACACTAACACTGAACACCTCAACTTCACTGAGCCCAGCCTGCAATTTCAGAAAGCCCTACACTATGTTAAAAATGTACATCAACTCAATCAACTTAGTTCAAAGAAACTGCAGCCATTCCTGTAGGATCAAGAACAGAGTTTTAGACTAACTCACTCACAGTGAATGGAAATAACTGAATGGGTAACAAAAGCCTGTCAGTTCTGTTAATTGGTTAATGCTTACCATTCCAAGCTTCCTGCAGGAAAGCACGTACCAGGAACCAGACTAGGACAATTCTGGGAAGTGGACTTTACCTAAATTAAGCCAGCGAGATATGGACTTAAATATCTCCTAGTCTTTGTAGATACATTTTCAGGATGGATTGAAGCCTTTCCCACAAAAAAAAAAAAAAAAAAAAAAAAAAAAAAAAAAAAAAACCGGCACAAATGGTGGTCAAGAAGATCCTGAAAGATATTTTTCAAAGACAGGGCCTGCCTAATGTAATGTGGTCTGATAATTGAACGGCGTTCATGGGCCAGGTAAACCAGGGGTTAGCCAGGACCCTGGGGATTAATTGGAAGTTACATTGTGTTTATAGACCCCAAAGCTCAGGACACATGAAAAAATAAATAGAAGCATTAAAGAGACCTTAAATAAATTAAGCTTAGAGACCGTCATAAAAGGGTAGACTATGCTCCTGCCTTATGCACTGTTTCATGAAAGAAATACTTCCTTTGTTTCTTTGTGTAACATCACGCCCTATGAAATTCTCTATGGGGCCCCTCCTCTGGTAAGGGACCTAACCCCAACTCTAAGACCTAAGTATCCCTTCCACACACACTTGCTTGACAGACTTAAATCTCTTGAAAGAACTCAGCTATACCTGTGGAAACAGCTGGCCACTGCCTTCCAACCTGGGGACGAGGGGACTCCACATTGATATCAAGTAAGAGAATTCCTCTACATAAGAGGACATCAGGTGTCATCCCTGGAACCCCGCTGGAAAGGACCATACCAGGTGCTACTTATAACACCTACAGCGGTAAAATAGACGGAATCACTTCCTGGATCCATGCCTCTCATCTCAAGCCTGCAACCTGTCCAGACTCTGGCTGGAAACTGGAAAAGACTGGTAACCCGTTCAAATTGTGTATTTGCCACGTAGATAAGGCTATAGACTTTCCCCTTGGCCACCAGTAGACCTAACACTCATTAGCCCGTTCAGTAGCAATGGCTGATCACAAATCCTACAAGACAAGAAGTATGGTCTATCTTGCATACAGCCCCCTTAGGAACCTGGTGGCCATCTCTCCACCCAGACATTTGTCAGCTGGATATAGGTCTTTCCTATTAGAATATCCTTGATGAAGAGGATCCCACTAAAATTCCATTAAATCATTTCCGTACCATAGATAATGGAAACAAACATTATGGTTGTATAGACAGGCAAGCCAGATTCAGGTTGGCTAGCCTATATTAGTATGTTTGCCCCGCAGACTATCAAAGCCACAAACCGCCATGGCTGAGTGTTGGAAAAGATGACTTCTTCTGTAAGTCATGGGGATTTGAGCATACAGGGGCTGCCTGGTGGAATGTAAAATCCTCATCAAATTCAGTACACAGCATTGGCCATATTACTACTTAGACATCTAAAACAGATGGCGCCAACAGGAGTCTCTAGATCCTCAAATTCTGTGTGACCTTTTTACCTTCTGCAAGTGCTCAAAAGGGTGAAAGGAAATTCCCCTATGTGGAGGCCTTTTCCCTGTTTCCCTCACATCCTGAACTATGCTTCTCCAATAGTTCCTCACCCTCAGCTTTCTGCTCCAGACTCTCTGCTGTCAGTCCTACCTCAGCAACCTTATTTCTCCCCTCCAATTACTAGATCCCAAACCCAAACCTCCGCTGGTTCTCAGAGCATTGCCCCCTTGCTGAGTTAGCAGGTACTGAGGTACCCATCCACCCACTCACTCCTCTCTTCCTCTGTCAGTACCCGCACCGGGTCGCACCAGGTCCTCTTACCAGCTAACCTAAAGCTCAAACCAGCTTAGGAGATCCCTCAGACCCCTATTGAAGATGTAATGAAAATGACCTTTAAAGTTGCTTTGTGATCACTGAAAACAGGTTACTAAGAATTTAAAGTGCCTCACAGGCTTTTCGGGATAGTCACTCCCGTCTTCCCCTCTGCTCTACCTGTTATACTGCTGAAGTTTTTGTTTCTAGGAAAATCCCAAACCCCTTTCCCATTATTCTTTTATATCTCTCCTTCCTATTTCTCAGATCCACGGAGCAGCTCTCACCCTCCGCCTTCCCCGTCTTCCCCCTCTGTACCAGGCCCACAGAAAAATCTTAACTGAACTTCTCCAGAAGTCTTCACCATGACTTTAGGATTTTCAGCAAAAGAGTCCCTATAAAAGAGTTCAGTGTAGATAAACTTCCTGTTTTTCTGTTGCCCTGCTCTACTTGGCTACTGGCTGCAAAAATCAGCACTCCTAAGCTTGACACCCCTTTAATAGTTTTTCACACAATATGTGAACAAGGCCTCTGGCCTTGAGCTGGGGCTTCATAGAGATGGCTATATTTTTAAGATATAAAATTACCAACTGGGCTCCATGGTAACACTGCAGGGGGATAAAAGAAAAGGAAGAAAAAGCTCTCCCCCTCCCAGGTGTCCTTGAAAGTTTAACTTGCCCACCAAAGAGGAAAAAACAGAAAAAAACTTCTTTTTGTGAAGTTCTGCAGACTGTGAACTTCTTAGTCCCTTCCCTTTCATGTTGGGTACAAAATTCTGAAACTACCTAAACTTGGGGTTCAGGGAATTAATTGATTTCAACAGAAGCAATGCCCGCTGAATCCGGTTGCAACCAAATAGGACTGTTTCCCTGTCTTCTGTGCTATCTTAGGTGCCTTGCCTTGACTGCCCCTACAACAGTATAATTCTATATACTTAAACATTGTTTATGTTTTAATGAAATGGTCAACAGATGTGATTAATTGTGAAATGGTGAAGATGTTTCCCAGATTGCTCTATAATGACCCAGGTTCATTTGAAGTTCAAACAGGGGGGCATACAACCCAGTTCCACTGGGAACATATATCTTACTTTACCTATCATATTAGGAAGTGGAGTTGCTGCAGGGGTAGTCACAGGAACCACTGCCCTGGTCCATGGTACACAACAAATGACCCAAATAGAAGCAGCAATAGACCAAAACTGAAAGATATTAGAAACCTCCATCACAGTTTTCAGGAATCTTTAACCTCTCTCTCTGAAGTTATTTTACACAACAGTCGAGGGTTTGACCTCCTCTTCATGAGAGAAGGGGGCCTTTGTGCTGCATTGATGTAAGAATGCTGTTTTTATGCCGACCATAATGAAGTTGTAAAAAAACCTATGAGTAAAATAAAAGGATGCCTTGAAGAGTGTCAATGAGAGACAGACGCCCCAAAAGGGTGGTTTGAGTCTTGGTTATCACAGTCCCCCTGTTTATCTACGCTTTTATCACCCCTGGCATGTCCAATAATAATCTCCATATTATAGCTAACTATAAAACCCTGTTTGCTCAACCGTGTAATTTCTTTTTTCCAAGCTCAAATTGGACAAGTTAAACTTATGGTAATACCCCACTAGCAGACATAGAATGTGACAGCCCCCAATAATCACTATTATGATTAAAATTAGCCAGAAGAAGAAGTGGGGAATGAAAGGTTAATAAAAAAGGAACTTGGAACTTCCTGTTTTTTTGTATGCTTAACAAAACACTGTTGAAATATTGAGAACTGTTTGCTAACCTTGTTCCCAGATTGTGCTGTCCCCAACTTCGAAATTGCAGAATGTATTCCCTCATCCGGTTACATGCAAACCGCCCACTCGCTCTGACCCATCAATAAATTTCCGTCCCTACCCTTTTCAAGGAAAGTATATAAGCTCTGCTTAAGCTGTTCTCAGGGCTCTCTGCTCTATTCTTGTGAGATCTGAGCCACAGCATGCTGGACCCCCAATAAACCTCTTGCTGTGGCATGAGACACTCTCCTGGTGGTCTCTTCCTCCGATGCTTGCACGAACATTACTTGGATGATTGAATGTAGAAGAGAAAATCCAGTCAAAAAGGGATAGTCGGTAGGATTAAGAAGATAGTCGGTAGGTTTAGGAAGAAGAGTGAGTATAGGATTTGGAACAAAATCTCTTTAGCAATAGGGGTTCGGTTGGAGAGTGAATGTAAATGTCAGCACATGTGAACAGTCACAATAATGAAATGGGAAAAGAACGTAGGAAAGCAGATATCAATAAAGACATTACGAAATCAGGCAAAGTATAAAGTGTGTGATACGATTAGACATTTTCAACAGGGTTGAGTTAGAATATATAATCTTAGGAAGAAAAAATATGTAGTCACCAAAAGGATTGACATTTGAGAGCATTAGGCAACCTTGACATGGATGTTTTTTGTAATCCATGCTCACTTTCCATTTAGGTTTTGGTACAATCATAAGTGTGACGTTTGCATTTTTGTCCAGAATATTACTGTGATAATATGTATATGTAGATCTGGTGACATGAGTGTTTATTCCACCATTTCTGGGAGCAATTTTTTGAAGACATATAAATGGGTATAGGGGGTACAAAGAGGTATACACTGTGTCAATGAATATAGAGATAATGCATGAATAGACCATAAGTGAATAAATAATATAACTGGTTCCACATTATAACGGATTGAATTGATATCTGAAAATGTATAAGAAATCTTATATTGATATACAATCATTCATTCCAACCATTAATACATCTAATATCAATATTAGGGTTATGGTTTATCATGAAGATATGTTATTTTTGCTACAAAAGTGATTATGGAAATCGAAAATAATGTGTTTGGAAAGAGTCAGTCACAATGCTGGCAATATGTGAACAAGGCCTCTGGCCTTGAGCTGGGGCTTGACAGAGATGGCTACAGTTCTAAGTTAAAGAAGTTACCAACTGGGCTCCATGGTAAAAGCTGGCAGGGAGAAAAAAAAAGAGAAGAAAAAAGCTCTGCCCCTCCCAGGTGTCCTTGAAATGTTAACTTGCACAGAACAGAAAAAAAAAAAACAGAAACAAAAACTGCTTTTAATGAACTTCTGCAGACTGTGAACTTCTGAGTCCCTCCCTTACATGTTGGGTACAAAATTCTGAAACAATCTAAACTTGGAGTTCAGGGGATTAAATGATTACAATAGAAGCAATGCCCTCTAAATCCGGTTGCAACCAAATAGGACTGTTTCGCTGTGTTCGGTGCTATGTTAGTTGCCTTACCTTGCATTGTCCATCCCTTTTCTCATGAAAAGACCAGTCAAGAAACATGGAGGAATGCATGTGCTCTGAAGCAGGAAGTGATTGATAGTGAATCAAATGCCTATAAATTTCCTAACTTGTGGATGAAATACATATCCTATGATGTGCATAAATTAAAGAAATAGTAATCTACCAGTGTTGAATAAAAATGAACGTCAAAATACACATCATGTCCAATTGGAATCTACTTGCATTGATGTTAAACTGGGTCAGGTACTGTAGAAATATTAGGATTTGTGTGCACCATTCACTGAAGTTCCTTTTCGGTTCTAGGAAAGAAATATGTTTTTCAGGTAAATGAATATTTCTAAGAATAATCTTGTGAACAGTTGATTATAAATTCACATATATGAATATGAATGAATTTGGTGAGTGTAAAATAAAACACATATTTCATATTTTGAAAAATCTGGAGAGTCTATCTATCTATCTATCTATCTATATATATATGTGTGTGTGTGTGTGTGTGTGTTTGTGTGTGTGTACACACACACACACACACAGACATTAAAAATAGCAATATATATGCCAATCAAAATTCAAAATGAAATATATATCATTGACAGATCCAAAAATATTTATTTAACTGAACATGGATTTATGAATAATATTGATCAAGTAGGAAGCTCACCCATAATTTGAATTTTCAGTTCCAACATCATTTAGAAGGAGTGATCCCTTACAATTTGTATCTGTCAAGTCAGCCACCTCACATGAATGGACGTGTGGTCCCAGGTAGGATTCTATGTTTGCATATAAAAATACAGGTGGTGAATAGGCTACAGAGAGGGGAGACAGGAATTCACATATTGGTTAACTTTAAAAAAAACATGGAGAACGACTTCAACAAAAAGTTGACTAGATTTATAACTCCCACAATATATAATGCAAAAGGCAAGTCCAACTATACACCATGCCTCCTCTGAAATGCTAGTATTTTTATTCTGTTTGAGTTATTTTTCTCCATCTTATTAGTATTAGTAGTCAGAGTGTAGTAGGGTAGGGGTTAGTGTCGGGGATTCAGTATTTCGAAAGAAAAATTGGAAAATGAATCCAATGTGTATGTAAATGTGTGCTCCACAAATATCCTCCCACTCTCATACAGAAAAATGCCTTGACAGTACCTTCGCTCCAACTAAAACACCATTTGAGGAGAAGAATTAGAAAATCAGTGAATACATATCTGGAATGGAATATGCTCACAGTTTTGAAAAATTGGAGGTGGTAGATGATTTTTGAAAAGAAAGGGACAGGGTAAACACTCCACAAACATGGAGTTCTGCTGGCCTAAAGACTTCTTGAGAAACTGCCTCTGAGGTTGGGCCCTTGAACTATATGTGGTTGTCAGGAGCTTTAGCTTCCTTTGTACTGAGACCATCAATGCTGGGTCTGCATCTATGTGACATGGAGGAAATTGTTTCTTATTTTCCAATGAAAATGAGGCAGCAGTGCTGAATTCTCTCTTTGTAGGTAACCTGTGGCCACTGGGGGCTAAGTGTATCCCCGTGTGGACTGTGAAGCCATTTGGACATCCTCCAATTTTTGTGGTGTTTCTCGCTGCTGCACTGGGAGTTTGGTATTTGCTTCACAAAATACATGGAGTTCAACTGGGACACAGTGCTGGAGGGATTTCTGTCGGGAGTGGTGGGTCAGGGTCTGCAGGATAATGCACCAACCAGGCTTCTATCCCACATTGCTTTCCCCCTTGACCATAGCAACCTGATTCTGAACATTGCTCTGAAACCTCTCAATATAACAAGATGCCTTTACAAAGAAGGGTCTGCTGGCTGCACCATGTCAGTAACAACCATTTGGAAGCCAAGGGCAGATCCACATTGCCCCACTACATGTTTTATCACAAACCTTCCCACCACTGTTCTAGGCCCGCTAATCAGCAGGCTCCAAATTACTGGCATCTCTGTTCTACACCACTTTCATGAAACCCAGTCAATCAAGGCACTGTCTGGCACACTCAAGATCAGCAACAGCACATCCAAAGTTTCTCCAGTGCCACCAGGTCATGGGAATTTCAAAAATTTCACGGTATTTTTCTAGCCATTTTTCTAGGATGATGTTGCAAGCACTATGGGTTTCAATATATTCAGGAACCGTTAAATGGTGAAGAAGCACATTTCAATGAAAGCTCTGGAGAACTCTCAAAGGCAAGGCTTCCAAAATAGTGGCCAAAAGGTCACTTGAATCCAGTCCTATTGAGGTCTACAATATGAGGTCCATGTGTTTTTTGACACTGAACTATGGCTGCCATGTCTTTCAGAATACAATCAAGTGATATCCTGGCTGAGATTCCCAGTGCTTTGTGGAAAGCCACCCTGGGCCTAGATCTCAGTTTCCAAGGGCGACTTTCATTGCGTGGCTTCCTAAAATCCCAAAACAATTCATGGCAATACTTCTCTGAGGTAAGTTCTAGAACTCAGTCTCTAAGGGGAATCACACCAGAATTCAAGCACAGGTAGACCCAGTCATTTCTTCCAACCACCACAGAAATGACCACAATTAAAACCAAAACACTCCACACGGCCCTAATCTTCTTCCATATAGACACTCATCATATCCTTTGGCTGGAGTTTTCCATAAGGGGTGCAGCCCAAGACAGTGTCCAAAATAAGCTCCCTTAACCCTCATTTGCCTAAAGTCAGGGTGGCCTGGACACCCTTACCGTAAACCAGGAGTGATCAAATAGGTCTGCCATTAATACTTTTCCACTTCTTCAATTTTAGGCCTTTTAACTGTGGCATTTAGATTTTTTATGTGAACTGTAGTCAAGAGAAAACCGAAGCACCTATGGGCTAGCCTCTCCATGGCTTTGAAGAATTCATTTGACCCAAAGGATCCTTATTCTCACTTGATGGAGGTCAGAAACATTACAGAGAAAGGCGAGAGACTTCATCTACAATGACTGTAATTTTTGCCATTTTGATTTTGTATGCACACATGGGATTTTTCTTTACATCCATCAGGTGTAGGGAATCTAAGCCATAGACTCACACAGGGCCAAGAGACTGATTCAGACACATCCCTTTCCAAAGCAGTTAAGTAAAGAGCCACAGGTAATGCCCATTTATATCCATTTGAAAACTGGTTACTTCAGGTTTCACAAAGGGGTGGCCTGAGGCAAAGTCCTTCCTGACATTCAGGGCAAAAGAACAATAGGCAAGCAAAAGCCCCAAAGCAGAGTTTCTCCACTGAGACTTTACTGGTCACACTGATATCTGAGTTTTCTGAGATGCTCGCCATTCCCTTCAGCTATCCAGTACATGCCCATATCACAGAGCTTGGAGGTGGTAAATATCTTGGACAGACAACCATGAGCCTATTCTGGAGTGTAGCCAGAATTCAGGAAGGAAACAAGAACTTAGGAAGTTTGAAGGTGTTGCCCTTCGATAAGGCAAGCCACAGTCCATTTATATATTGGGCAAGATTGATGCTGGGAAGCTTTCTACTAGACAGGACACATCCATTGATGCATTCTCTTTTCTAATGTCTACAACCACAGACACACTGGGAAACACAGACATAGAAACACTTGCCTTGTCAAACGACTTACTAGAAACAGTTCACTCCAAACCAAACAAACCTACATTCCTACATTTTCTCAGAACATGAGACAAAACCACAAACACACAACTAAAACCACAAATGCATCTCCTTTCCCCAAGTAGGTCTGTGACTATTCAGAGTGTACTCTCACTGGTGAGCCTTACTATGTTCCTCTGAAATGGCCTGTCCTGTCTCAGATATGGTCTCCTTGGCCAACTCTGAAAATGTCAGGAGCCCACGGTGAGCCACTACTTGCTTTCTCTGGAAAGGCCAGTCTTCAAAGCTTTCCTGGCATTTGGCCATCCTCACATCAGTATATATCAAAAAAGACTGTCTCTGTCATTGGAATATCCAAACAAGTGAGCCCACTGGGTCTGGGACTGGGACTGGCTCTGAGTGCCTGGCTTCCTATATCGCAAGTTCAGAGAGTTCCATCACCAAGGAATAGAGATGAGTTCACTTCCTTCAGGAACTGAATAAGTTCACTGCCTTTGCAACCACTTTGTCCTAACAGTTGCTTCCAAGGGTCCCATGAGATGGATACTGCCCCTATTTCCCGTGACACTTTCACAAGTTAGAATGGTATATCACCCATAGGCACCCGTGAACAGCTCTCCACACAGGGCTGGATTTGTCCATCTTCTGTACATTAGGAACAGAGAGGCTGATTCAGACACAACCCCTCATTCAGACAAGGCTGTTTTCCATGGAAGAAGACTTTTGCACTCTCTGGTCCTTCATAGTTGCCTACATCTTCTCCAGGGATTATTTCTGCATGGAACTTTGAGGTTTTCAGCAGGTGTTATATCCCCTACATTCCTTATTGTAAGACAAACACTGTCCCTGCTCTTCTATAAAGTTAGAATGTGGGAACAGTATATGGTTTTGGTTAATAGCATGTTCAATTTGGGTTAGGAATCATTTTGCTGGATGAATAATTGTATTGAAAACCTGCGATATTTATAAGAATATAGAGGTCAAATATATGTATGAAAACAGAAATCTAAGTAAGATTTGAAGCCCAGAAAGGGATTGGGCCCTTGATTGGGAGACTTAGCTTTGAATTATGTCCTGCACAGATGTCTCAGATGAATCAATACACAATGGCATCGGACCTTGTACCTTGGATGATTGAATGTTGAAGAGAACATCCATTCTAAAAAGGATAGTCAGTAGGATTTGGGAGATAGTCGGTAGATTCAGAAAGAAGAGAGAGTATAGTATTTGGAAAAAAAGTTGTTTAGCAATTGGGTTTCAGGTAGAGAGTGAATGTAAATGTCAGCACAAATGCACAGTCAAAATGATGAACTGGGAAATTATGAAGGAAAAGACATATCAATAGAGACATTAGGATATCAGGCAAAGTTTAAAGTGAGTGATAGGATTAGACATTTTCAACAGGGTTGAGTTTGAATATATAATCTTAGAAAGAAACAAATATGTAGTCAACAATTACATTGACATTTGAGAGCATTAGGCAACCTGGTCATGGATGTTTTCAGAAATCCATGCTCACTTTAAATTTAGGCTTTGGTACAATTATAAGTGTGACCTTTGCTTTATTTTCCAGAATATTACTGTGATAAAATGTATATGTAGGTCAGGTGACATGAGTATTTCTTCCACCATTTCTGGGAGCAATATTTTGGAGACGTATAAATGAGTATTGGGAGTACAAAGAGGTGTACCATCTCTCTATGAATATAGAGATAATGCAAGAATAGACCATACTGAGAGTAAATAATATAATTGGTAAACGTTAAATAACGGATTGAATTGATATCTGAAAATATACAGGAAATCTTATATTGATATACAATCATTCATTCCAACCAGTTATACTTCTAATGGTAATATTAGGGTTATATTTTATCATGACGAGTGTGTGAGTTTTGCTTCAAAAGTGATTATGGAAATCAAAAATAATGTGTTTAGAAAGAAGTCTCATGAAAAGTCTTATCAAGAAACATGGAGGAATACATGTGTTCTGAAGAAGGAAGTTATTGAAAGTGAAACAAATGCCTATAAATTTGCTAACTTGTGTATGAAATATATATCTTATGATGGGCATAAACTGAAGAAATAGTAATGTACCAGTGTTGACTAAAAATGAACATCAAAACACATATCATGTTCCATAATAATCTACTTGCATTGATGTGACATTGGGTCAGTTACTGTAGAAATATTAGGATTCGTTTCCACCATTCACTGAAGTTAGTTTTCAGTTCTAGGAAACAAATATGTATTTCAGGTGGATGAATATTTCTGAGAATAATCTTTTGAAAATTTGATTATAAATCCACATACATGAATACGAATGAATTTACGGAGTGTACAATAAGACACATATATTTCATATTTTGAAAAATTTGGAGAGTATATATATATATATATATATATATATATATATATATATATATATATACACACACACACATACACACACATTAAAAAGTAGCAACATATATGCCAATCGAAATTCTTCATGAAATGTATATCATCCACTGGTCCAAAAATATTCATTATACTGAATATGATTTTATTTATCATGTTGTTCATCTAAGAAGCTCACCCATAGGTTGAATTTTCAGTTCTAACTGTGTTTAGGAGGAGTGATCTCTTCTCCCAATTTGTATCTGCCAAGTCAGCCACCTCACAAGAATGTACATGTGATAACAGGTTGGATTCTATATGTGCATATGAAATTACATGTGCTGAATTGGCTACAGAGAAAGGCAGAGAGGAATTCACCTATTTGTTACCTTTAAAAACACATGGATCTTCTTCTATTTCTCTCTTTATGGTTCTGTAGTTTTCATTGTATAAGTCTTTCACCACTTTTGTTAGGTTGATTCCCAAGTATTTTATTTTTTTTTGAAAATATTGTGAATGGAGTGTTTTTCCTCATTTCCGATTCAGAAGTTTTGTTACTGTTATACAAAAATGCCTTTGATTTGTGCGTGTTGATTTTTTATCCTTCCACTTTGCTGAATTCATTTATTAGTTCTAGTAGTTTTTTTGTAGACCCTTTTGGGTCTTCTAGGTATAGAATCATGTCATCCGCAAACAGTGATAATTTAAGTTCTTCTTTTCCTATTTTTATGCCTTTAATTTCTTTCATCTTTCTAATTGCTCTGGCCAGTGTTTTGAGAACTATATTGAATAGAAGTGGTGATAGAGGGCATCCCTGTCTTGTTCCTGATTTTAGAGGGAATGCTTACAATTTTTCTCCACTCAGAATGATGCTAGCCTGAGGCTTAGCATAGATAGCTTTCACAATTTCGAGGAAAGTTCCTGTTATCCCTAGTTTTTCTAATGTTTTGAATATAAAGGAATGCTGTACTTTGTCGAATGCTTTTTCTGCATCTATTGAGATGATCATATGGTTCCTATTTTAAGTCTATTTATGTGGTGAATAACATTTATTGATTTCCGTATATTGAACCATCCTTGCATCCCAGGGATTAATCCTACTTGATCATGGTGCACAATTTTTTTGATGTGCCTTTTTGTCCGATTCGCCAGAATTTTATTGAGGATTTTTGCATGTAGTTTTATCAGAGATATTGGTCTGTAGTTTTCTTTCTTTGAGGTGTCATTGTCTGGTTTCGGAATCAGGGTGATGTTGGCCTCATAGAATGAATTTGGCAAAGCTCCCTCTTTTTCCACTTCCTGAAATAAATTGAAAAGTATTGGTATTAATTCTTCTTTAAAGGTTTTGTAAAACTCCGCTGTATACCCATCTGGTCCTGGGCTTTTCTTGGTTGGTAGTCTTTTGATTGCTTCTTCAATCTGATCCATTGATATTGGTCTGTTCAAATTGTGTGTATCCTCCAGACTCAGACTGGGCAAATCATAGGATTTAAAAAATTTATCGATGTCTTCACTCTCTTCTATTTTATTGGAATATAGGTTTTCAAAATAATTTTAAAAATGTGGCATTTATACACCATGGAGTATTACACAGCACTAAAAAATGACAAAATCATGGGATTTGCAGGGAAATGGATGGTATTAGAGTAGATTATGCTTAGTGAAGCTAGACAATCCCTAAAAAAACAAATTCCAAATGTCTTCTTTGATATAATGAGAGCAACTAAGAACAGAGCAGGAAGGAATAGCAGGAAGAAAAGGTCAACATTAATAAGAGACATGAGGTGGGAGGGAAAGGGAGAGAAAAGGGAAATTGCATGGAAATGGAGGGAGACCCTCAATGTTTTACAAAATTATATATAAGAAGTTGTGAGTGGAAGGGGAAAATAAACAAGTAGGAAAATGAATTACAGAAGATGGAGTAGAGAGAGAATATGGGAGGGGAGGGGAGGGGAGGGGGGATAGTAGAGGCTAGGAAAGGTAGCAGAATACAACAGATACTAATAGGGCATTATGTAAAAATGTGGATGTGTAACCGATGTGATTCTGCAATCTGTATTTGGAGTAAAAATGTGAGTTCATAATCCACTTGAATCTAATGTATGTAATACAAGATGTCAAGAGTTTTGTAATATTTTGAACAACCAATAAAAAAAAAACACATGGAGAACTATTTCAACAAAAAATTGACTAGATTTATAACTCCTACCCTGTATAATGCAAAAGGCAAGTCCAACTATACACTATGCCTTGTCTGAACTGCTTGTATTTCTATTCTTTTTGGGTTATTTTTCTCCATCATATTAGAATTATTAGTCAGAGTCTAGTACGGTATGGGTTAGTTTCAGGGATTCAGTATTTTGAATGGAAAATAGGAAAATAAATCCAATGTGTATGTAAATATGTGCTACACAAAAATCTTCCCACTCTCATCCAGAATAATGCCTTGACATTACCTTCGCCCCAAGTAAAACACAATTAGAGGAGAAGAGTTAGAAAAACTGTGAATACATATCTGGAATGAAATATGCTCAAGAGTTCACAACCTTGAAGGTGGTAGAGGAGTTTCCAAAAGTTAGGAACAGGTAAATATTCGATAAAATTGGAGCTCTGCTGGACTAAAGACTTCTTGAGAAACTGCCTCTGAGTTTGGGCACTTGAAATATTTGTTGTTGTCAGGAGCTTTAGCTTCCTTTGTAGAGAGACCATCAAAGCTGGGTATGTATCTAAGTGACCTGGAGGACATGGTGTCTTATTTTCTAATGAACATGAGGCAGCAGTGCTGAATTCTCTCTTTGTAGGTAAACTGTGGGGACTGGGGGCTAACTCTTTCCGTGTGGACTCTAAAGCCATTCGGTCATCCTCCACTTGTCGTGGTGTTTCTTGCTGCTGCAATGCGAGCTTGGTATTTGCTTCACACAATACAAGGAATTCAACTGGGACACAGTGCTAAAGGGAGTTCTGTCACGTGCGGTGTTTCAGGGTCTGCAGGATAATGTACCACCCAGGCTTCAATCCCACATAGCTTGCATCCTTGACCATAGCAATTTGATTCTGAACATTGCCCTGAAAACTCTGCATATTAAAAGATGCCTTTACATAGAAGGGTATGCTGGCTGCACCATGTCAGTTACAAGCCATTTGGAAGCCAATGGCAGATCCACATGGCCCCACCACAGATATTTTCTCACACACCTGCACACAACTTCTCTAGGCCCACTTCTCATCAGGCCCCGACTTACTGGCATCTCTGTTCTTACACCATTTTCATGGTCATGGGAATTTCAAAAATTTCATGGTATTTATCTAGCCATTTTTCAAGATTGATGTTGGAGGCATTGTGGTTTAAATTCATTCAGGAATCATTCAATGGTGAGGAAGCTCATTTGAATGAAAGCTCTGGTGAAATCTCTGAGGCAAGGCTTCCCAAAGAGTGGCCAAAAGGTCACATGAACCCAGGCCTATTGCTGTCTACAATGTGAGGTCCATGTGTGTTTTGACTCTCATCTATGGCTGCCATGTCTTTCAGAATAAAACCATGTGATATCCTGGCTGAGATTCCCAGTGCTCTGTGGAAAGCAAACCTGGGCCTAGATCTTGGTTTCCAAGGGCGACTCTCATGCGTGGCCAACTAAAATCCCAACACATTTCATGATAATACTTCTCTAAGGTCAGTTCCAGAACCCAGTCTCTAAGGGGAATCACACCAGATTTCGGCCCAGGTGTACCCAGTCATATCTTCCAACTACCACACAAATGATGACAATTAAAATCAAAACACTCCCACATGGCCCTCATCTTCTTCCATATATTCACTCTCATTCTAAGCTCTGTCTGGAGGTTTCCATGAGCGGCGAAGTCCAAGAGAGTGTCCAAAATAAGCTCCCTTGCCCCTCATTGCCTAAAGTCATGGTGGCCTGGACACCCTTCCTGTGAACCAGGTGTGATCAAATAGGCCTGCCCTTAATACGCCTAGGCTTCTCCAATTTGAGGCCTACTGACTGTCAGGTATAGATATTTTTATGTGAACTGGAGTCATGAGAAAACCCAAGAACCTATGTGCTAGACTCTCCAGGGCTTTGAAGAACTCATTTGACACAAAAAATCCCTATTCTCACTTGATGGAGGTCAGGAGCCTTACAGAGGAAGGTGAGAGACTTCATGCACAGGGACTGCTCTTTTGGCCATTTTGGTTATGGATTCACACACGGAATGATCCATCAGGTGATGAGAATGTAAGCCACAGCCTCACACAGATCAAAGAGGCTGATTCAGACACATCCCTTTCCAAAGCAATTTAGCAAATACCCACTGGTGATGCCCATTCATTTCCATTTGAAAACTGTGTGCTTCAGGCTTCACAAAGGTGTGCCCTGAGACAAAGAGCTTCCTGACATTCTGGGCAAATTAACAATAGGTAAGCAAATGGGCCAAAGTAGAGTTTCTCTACTGAGACTTTACAAGACACACTGATGTCTGATTTTTCTAAAATGCTCCAATTCCCATATATTAAATTATGTAGAGACATTAATGAACAAGAGCAAGTCATGGCAGCTGCAGTAAAACAGGCTTTAGAACAAGGGCAAGTCGTGGCAGCTGCAGTAAAATAGGCTTTAGATGCCAGGACAAGAACATGCTACAATTGTGAACAAACAGGACATTTTAAAAGGAATTTCCCCATAAGAGGAGGGTTTAACAAAACTAGGTATCAAAGGAGTAGAATACGGGGTATTTGCCCAGGATGCCATAGAGGGAGACATTGGACTAATGAATGCCATTCTCAAACCACCATAGAGGGTAGTATATTATCAAAAAACAAACAAGGACCAGGTGTTTATCCATGATATCATGGAGAAAGGCATCAGGTTACGTTGCCAGAAAATGGACAGGGGGACCCAATGCTCTGGGGCCCCAAACCACAAATATACGGAGCACTGGAGGAACCCAGCAACCCCATCAGGGTAGTGCCAAAGACACATTGTCCATCAGAGCCCTCAACAGACAAACCAGAGGGAGTGCAGGGTTGGACATCTCCACCTCTGTCAGAGCAGTACTAACTCCAGAGATGGGAGTTCAAATCATTCTCTCAGGGGTAAAAAACCTCTTCCCCAAGGAGCAGTAGGCTTATTATTGGGACGCAGCTCTTCTACTCTAAAAGGACTTATGATAAGTCCTGGGGTAATTGACCCTAATTATGAAGGTGAAATAAAAATTATAGCCAGTTCTCCAAAAGGTATATCAGTAATTTCACCAAGAGACAGAATAGCACAGTTACTAATAATACCACGCTTACATGATAAATTTTCCAGTCATGTTGTAGAAAGAGGTTCCAAAGGATTAGGCTGCACAGATGTAGATTTGGCTATGTTTTCTCTAAAGTTAGATTCTTTCCCCATACTAAAACTAAATATTCAAGGACATGAATTAAATGGGCTACTGGATACAGATGCAGAACTTAGCATCATCTCTCGTCCAGAATGGCCAAAATATTGGCCATTACAACCATCCACTAAAACACTTCAAGGCCTAGAATTGGCGACTAATCCCCATCAAAGAGCAATGGTATTAGATTGGAAGGATCCTGAAGGATGTGAAGGAACTATATAGCCATATGTATGGATCATCTTCCCGTAAATTTATGGGGATGAGATGTCCTAGATGAATTAGGTTTGAAATTAACAAAAAACATCAATTAAAATATACCCACAATTATGGTTAGACAAGGTTTTAGGATAGGAAAAAGATTAGAAAAACAATATCAAGGTATAGCAGCTCCAATACTAATAGATCAAGGAACAGACAGAAATGGGTTGGATTTTAAGAAAGGGACACTAAGACAATAAAAATTACTTGGAAATAAGAAAGACCAGTATGGGTTCCTCAGTGGACCCTGACTAAAGAAAAGGTACCAGCAGCCCATGATCTGGTCAAACAACAATTAGCAGAAGACATATAAAACCATCTGTATCTCCCCATAATACTCCCAGTTTTGTCATCAAAAAGTAATCTGGTAAATGGAGATTATTGCAAGATTTAAGAGGCATTAATAATGAGATGGTTATTATGGGACATGCTCAATCAGGGATTCCACAATTATCTGCTTTGCCAAAACTTGGTATGATTTATGTATAGATATTAAAGATTTTTTTTTTCATTTCCAATTCAACCTTAGGATAGTCCATGTTTTGCATTTACTAACCCTGCACTGAATCATGAAGGTCCTGATCAGAGACACAAATGGAAAGTACTCCCTCAAAGGATGGCTAATAGCCCAACTATGTGTCAAATTTATGTTAACAAAGTAATCCAGCCACTTAGAAATCAAAATCCTGAACTACAAATATTTCACTATATGGATGATATATTATTAGCACACAAAGCTAAAAACACATTGCTAGAATGTTATGCCACACTTAAAAACATATTAAAAAATATAAACTAGAGATAACAATAGATAAAGTAGAATTAAATTTTCCAATTAATTATTTAGGAGTTCTATTATCCTCAACCATGATCTGTCCACCAAAAATTCAAGTACGAATAGATCAACTCAAATCACTTAATGACTTTCAAATGTTATTAGGAGACATAAATTGGATAAGGCCTTATCTAGGTATACGCACAATAGAGTTGGAACCTTTTTTGATATCCTAAAAGGTCCATCAGATCCAAATTCACCCCGCATGTTAACGCCTGAAACAAGAAAGGCATTAAAAATTATTGAAACATATATGGAAAATATGCATTTGGATAGAATTGATTTAAGTTTGTCTTTATTATTTATTGTACTACCAACAAAAAATATTACTACAGGAGTATTTTGGCAAGAAGGTCCATTATTATGGATGCATTTATCTTATTCCCCTAACAATATTCTTACTCGGTATACTGAGGCTGTAGGACAATTAATACTGAAAAGAACAAAAGCAGCAAAGGAAGTGTTTGGAATTTCTCCCAATAAAATAATTACTCCATATACTCTGAATCAAATTGATGAGTTAGCTAATGAGTTAAATACTTGGGCAATAATCATGTGCAAATCTAATATTTCATTTGATAATCACTTACCATCTAATCCTTTATTGTCTTTTTGATCATTTCATCCTGTAATTTTTCCAAAAATGACAAGAAAAACACCTATCATGAATGCTCCAAATATATTCACTGATGGGTCAAATAATGGTACAGCAGCAATAGTTACACCTGATCAAACTTTTAAATTTCTAGTACCCAAACAATCATCTCAAAAGGTAGAGCTTAATGCAGTATTACAAGCTTTTGTGATGTTTAAAGATTCTGTAATTAATTTATTTTCCGATAGTCAGAATATAGTTAATGCTATAGTATCCCTTGAAGATGCTGGTAGGATTTCCCCTTCCTCTACTGTTTTCTCTTTGCTTTCCACTATACAAAGTCTAATCTTGGACAGAAAAGATCTGTTCTTTATAGGAAATATCAGAACACATACAGGATTGCCTGGAGCCCTTAGTTTGGACAATGATTTAGCAGATAAAACTACACATGACATACATATTTTCTCTATAGTAGAAGAAGCTACAAATTTTCATAAAAAGTTCTATGTCAATCCTAATAGTTTACAAAAGTGCTTTAAAATAACTAAGGAAAAATCTAGACAAATAATAAAACAATGTCAAAATTGTGTGACCTTTTTACCACACGTTAATCTTCGAGTCAATCCTAGAGGATTGATACCTAACCATATTTGGCAGATGAACGTCACAAACTTGCCAGAATTTGGAAAATTAAAATATTTGCATGTTACAGTTGATACTTCTTCTGGATTTTTGATGGGCTCCCTTCTTGTCGGAGAAAAAAACTAAAGATGTTATAGCTCATTGCTTACAAAATTTTGCCACTGTGGGTGTTCCAAAACAGTTAAAAACAGATAATGCCCCTGGTTATACTTCTACCTCTTTTAAACAATTTTGCTCATCATTTGGCATCACTCATATAACAGGAGTCCCATACAATCAGCAGGGACAAGGTATAGTTGAAAGAGCACATCAAACTATTAAAACGTACTTACTAAAGCAAAAAGAAGGAATTGGGAAGGGGTATATATTCCCCAAAGATAAACTTAAAATAACCCTTTTTTCTCTAAACTTTTTAAATTTGGATTCAACAGGGCTTAGTGCTGCAGAAAGGCATATATGTCCAAAAAATGTACATAAGCCCAAGGTACTTTGGAAGGATATTCTAACAGGACAATGGAAAGGTCCTGACCCAGTAATTGTCTGGAGTCGGGGGCCTGTTTGTGTGTTTTCACAGGGAGAACAGGAGCCGATTTGGATTCCAGAGAGATTAACTAAAGAGATTTCTACAGACCCAAAAGAAGATGATTTGGCTCAAATCAATTACAGCTGATATCCAGAACTCCAGTTTGGCTATTCTTACATCTGTGACAGAACCAGGATGTTTTTTTCAATATCTATTTTATTATTGCCCTTTCCCATATCATGAAGTTCTTTTTTGTTTTTTGAGCTCATACAGACCTAGGTTAATGTTTTGCTGATCAGTTTTATTTTTGGACTATAGAGTTTTTAGACTTTGCAATGGAGATTTCACATGTAAAAAGTTATAAAGCCTTTACTATTATGTTATGTGTTGTATGTATTATATTATGTGTGCACACTTGTGTTTTGTGTTATATGTTTGAATGTACATAACCATATATCATATGTGATGAGCGCTCATGAAAAAATGGATCCAAATATATTTTTTTTATTCACGTGATGTAAATATTTTAATTTAAATTGGGTAAACACCCGTTGAGGATTGTTTTAAAATGTGAACAAAAAGGGAGGTTAACAGATCTGTTTGCTTTCTTTCACCTTTCCTTTTCATTATATTTAATAAATCTCTTCAAGACAATGTAAATTGTTAAGAAAATTGTTTTCTTTTAGTGCCTTCTGGAATGTTACATAATTTTTTCTTTAGGCATTGTTGCCAGAATTCCTATCTTCATCCCAGTGCCTGTGAAGACAAAGATAAAACCAATCTACAGCTTCTGCAAAAGCCATCACTGAACTGCTTGCAGAACTTGCCTGGACTATGTATCACTTGTATGCATTGTGAACTCACCTGCATGCATTGTGATCAATATGTTGGTGCATCGACTTGTGGTAGTGTTGGGGTATTTTTGCTGATGATGTCATCGGTGGTACAATTTTTCCAAAAGGAGCCCTCAATTGGCTTGGTGTATCTTCCTCCCTTCTGCTTGTCATGGTTGTTCAGCTAAAATTTGGGGTCCAACAGAGATGAGACAAAGAACCTTACCCCCCCACTGGTACAAAGTCCTCTCCATAGGTGTGGCTGTATACTGGACCTGTAGTTAGTGACGGGTAAGATCCAGTTGCAATGGTACCAACCTAAGACTGGAGGCTGACACCTTGAGGTCAGCTCATTCGATAATGGGTAAGGACCATATGTACTATTGGACAACCTAAGGCAGGCATGGTCCCTAAGCCACATGCTTGTTGTTTAAACAGAGAGGGGGAGATGTTGAGAGCCACAGTCCGAGGGGCCAAAGAAAACTTTCAGACTGCCAGCTGATGGTTTGCTCACAGAGGCCCCAGCAACATCTAGCTGATTGGCTACTCTGCGGTGATGCCCATTGGGCTGTTTCCCCACCCTTTCAAACTACCAAGCTGCTCATTGGGGGACTTTTTTGGCTCTGCCCAAATGACCCAGCCAATCGAACTCAAGAGCAGGAGGAGTGGAGAGGTTGAGAGCTTGTGGGAAGCTGGTGGTGGCAGTTGTGCTCTGAGGGTATTTCCCGAGGAGCTATTTTTTTGGCGTGTGTAGTTCTAAGAATAAAGTTAGTTTATTTGACAAGTGGCTCCTGAATTGTGCCCAGCCAGACTGTGGCAATCATAAATTGATGGAGAAAAACAACCAAAACAGAATAGAAATACAAGCAGTTCGGAAGAGGCATGGTGTATAGCTGGATTTACCTTTTGTATGATAAAGGGTAGGTGTTATTAATCTAGTCAATATTAAATTGAAATAATTCTCCGTGTGTTTTAAAGTTAACAAATATGTGAATACCTGTCTTCCTGTATCTGTAGCCTATTCTTCAGCACATGTAGTTTTGTATGCACATGTAGAATCCTACCTGGTATCACATGTACATTTTTGTGAGGTGGCTGATTTGGCAGATACGAATTGTGAAAAGAGATCACTACTCCTAAACGTTTTTGGAATTGAAAATTAGAACTATGCGTGAGCTTCCTAGTTGAACAAGATAATACATAAATCCATGTTCAGTAAAATGAATATTTTTGGATCTGTGGATGATATATATTTCATGATGAATTTCGATTGGCATATATATTGCTACCATTTAATGTCTGTGCATTTGCGTGTGTGTGTGTGTGTGTGTGTGTGTGTGTGTGTATATATATATATATATATATATATATATATATATATACTCTCCAGATTTTTCAGCATATAAAATATATGTGTCTTATTATACAATCCCTAAATGCATTCATATTCATGCATGTGGATTTATAATCAAATGTTCACAAAATTATTCTCAGAAATATTCATCCACCTCAAATATATATTGTTTCCTAGTGCTGAAATCTAAATTCAGTGAATGGTGCATAGAAGTCATAATTTTTCTACAGTAACTGACCCACTTTAACATCAATGCAAGTAGATTACTATGGTACATGATGTGTATTTTGACGTTCATTTTTATTGAACACTGTTACATGACTATTTCTTCAGTTTATGCACATCATAGGATATATATTTCATTCACAAGTTTGCAAATTTATAGGCATTTGTTTCACTTTCTATCACTTCCTGCTTCAGTACACATGTATTCCTACATGTTTTTGACTGTTTTTTTCATGAGACTTCTTTTTATTTTAGGTTTCAATAATCACTTTTGAAGCAAAACTCACACACTCTTCATGACAAACCATAACCCTAATATTACCATTAGATGTATAAATGGTTGTAATAAATGTATGTATATAAATATAAGATTTCCTGTATATTTTCAGATATCAATTCAATCCATTATTTAATGTTGGAACCAGTTATATTATTTATTCACAGTATGGTCTATTCATTCATTTTATCTATTTTCGTAGACACAGGGTATACCTATTTGTACACCCAATACTAATTTATACAACTTCAAAATATTGCCCACAGAATTAGTGGAAGAAATACTCATGTCACCTGAACTACATATACACTTTATCACACTAATATTCTGGACACAAAATGCAAAGTTCACACTTATGATTGTACCAAAGCCTAAATGGAAAGTGAGCATGGATTACTAAAAACAACCAAGTCCAGATTGCCTAATGCTCTCAAATGTCAATCGTATTGGTGCTAAATATTTGTTTCTCCCTAAGATTGTGTATTCAACCTCTACCCTGTTGAAAATGTCTAATCCTATCACTCAATTTATACATTGCCTGATTTCTTAATGTCTCTATTCATATCTGCTTCCCTATATATTTTCCCCAGTTCATCATTGTGACTGATTCTTCACATGTGCTGACATTTACGTTCATTCTCTACCGGAAACCCTATTGTTAAAGAACTTTTGGTCCAAATCCTATACTCACTCTTCTTCCTAAACCTACTGACTATCTTTCTAATCCTACCGACTACCCTTTTTGAGTGGATGGTTTCTTCTACATTTAATCATCCAATTTACAAGGTCCTATGCCATTGTTTATCAATTTATCTGAGACATTTGTGCAGAAGGTATTTCAAAGCTAAGTATCCCAATCAAGTGCCCAATGCTCTTCTGGGCTTCAAATCTTATGCAGACTTCTGTATTTATACTTATATTTCACCTATATATTCTTGTAAATATCACAGGTTCCCAATACCATTATTCATCACACAGAATGATTCCTAACCCAAATTTAACCTGTTATTACCCTAACCATACACTGTTCCCTCAATCTAACTTTACAGAAAAGCAGGGACAGAGTTGGTCTTACAATACAGGAGTGTAGGGGATATTCCACCTGCTGAGAACCTCAAAGGTCCATGCAGAAATGATCCCTGGAGAAGTTGTAAGCAGCTATGAAGGACCTGAGGGAGGAAAAGACAACTTCCATGGTAAACAACCTGGTCAGGATGAAAGGATGTGTCTGAATCAGCCTCTTTCATCTTAATGTAGAGAAGATGGACCAAACCAGGCTTGTGTGGAGAGCTGTTCCCGGGTGCCTATGGTGAAATACCATTCTAACTTGTGAAAATGTCACAGGAAGTAGGGGTACCCTGCACCTCTTGGGACCCTTGGAAGCAACTGTTAGGACAAAGTGGTTGCCAAGGCAGTGACTTCATTAACTTCCTGAAGGAAGTTACCTCACATGACTTCCTTGGTGATGGAACTCTCTAAATTTGAGATTCAGGAAGTCAGGCAACCACAGCCAGTCCCAGTCCCAGTCCCAGTGGTCTTACTTGTTTGGGTTAAGCAAGGACAGAGTCAGTCTTTCTTGGTACCTAGTGATGTGAGGATGGCCAAATGCCAGGAAAGCTAAGAAGAGGGGCCTTTCCTGAGAAAGAAGGTAGTGGCTCACCACTGGCTTCTGACAACTTCACAGATTTGGCCAAGGAGACCAGAACAGAGGCAGCACAGTCCACTTCAGGGAAATATAGTATGGCCCACCCGTCAGAGGACACTCCGGATAGTCACAGACCTACTTTGGGGAAGGAGGTGCCTTTTTGAGTGTGGGTGTGAGTTTGTGGTTTTCTCTCATGTTCTGAGAATAGGTAGCAAAGGCAATTTGTTTGGTTTGGAGAAGACTGTTTCTAGTATGTTCTCTGACAAGGTGAGTGTTTCTATTACTGTGTATCCCACTCTGTCCGTGGTTGTAGTATTAGAAAAAGAATGCATCAATGGGTGTGTTCTGTCTAGTAGAAAGCTTCCCTGCATTCATACTGCCAATTTATGAATGGACTGCGGCTAGCCTTATCAATGGGAAAAACCTACTATCTTCCTAAATTCCTGTTTTCTTCCTGAATTCTGGACACTCTCCAGAATAGGCTCATGGTTTTGTGTCCAAGATATGTACCACCTCCAAGCTCTGTCACATGGCCATGTACTGGATAGCTGAAGGGAATGGTGAGCATCTCAGAAAACTCAGATATCCGGGTGACCAGGAAAGTCTCAGTGGGGAAACCCTGCTTTGGGCCTTTTGCTTACCTATTTTTCTGTTGCCCTGAATGCAAGGAAAGTCTTTGGCTCAGGCCACCCCTTTGTGAAGCCTGAAGAAAACAGTATTCAAATGGAAATGAATGGGGATCACCTGTGGCTCTTTGCTTAATTGGAAAGAGATGTGTCTGAATAAGCCTCTTGGCCCTGTGTGAAGCTGAGGCTTAGATTGTCAGCACCTGATGGATCTAAAGAAAGATCCCATGTTTGCATCCATAACCAAAATTCAAAAAATCAGTCATTGTGGATGAAGTCTCTCACCTTCCTCTGTTAGGTTCCTGACCTCCATCAAGTGTGAATATGGACCCTTGGGTCAAATGAGTTCTTCAAAGCCCTGCAGATGTGCTAGTGTTCTCTCATGAATACAAACCACATAAAGAATCTATACCTGATAGTCAGTAGGCCTCAAATAGTAGAAGCAGAGCAGTAATAATGGCAGGCCTATTTGATCACTCCTGGTTCACAGGAAGGGTGCCCAGGCCACACTGACTTTAGGCAAATGAGGGGCAAGGGAGCTTATATTGGACACTGTCCTGAGCTGCATCACTCATGGAAACCTCTAGCCAGAAGTTATGATCAGTGTCTACATGGAAGAAAATGAGGGCCATGTGGGAATGTTTTGGCTATAATTGTGGTCATTTTTGTGGCAGTTGGAAGAGATGAGTGGGTCCGCCAGGGCTGGAACTCTTGGGTAATTCCCCTTATAGACTGAGTTCTGGAACTGACCTCAGAGAAGTATTGCCATGAATTGTGTTGGGATTTTAGGAGGCCACGCATGAGATTCACCCTTGGATTCGGAAATCTAGTCCCAGGTTGGTTTTCCACAGAGCACTGGGAATCTCAGGCAGGATATCACTTGATTTTATTATGAAAAACTTGGCAGCCATAGTGGAGAGCCAAAACACAAATGGACCTCACATTGTAGAGTTCAATGTGCCTGGCTTCATGTGACCTTTTGGCCACTCTTTGGGAAGACTTGCCTGTGAGCGTTCTCCAGAGATTTCATTGAAATGAGCTTCCTCACCATTTAATTGTTCCTGAATGAATTGAAACCCACAGTGCCTCCAACTTCATCCTTGAAAAATGGCTATCTCATGCAACAGCAAAGGGTTTATTGGGGGTCCAGCATGTGGGGGATCAGAGCTAACTTGAATAGAGCAGAGTGCCCTGAGAAGAGCTTAAGCAGAGCTTATATACTTTCCTTGGGGAGGGCAGGGAGCGAAGTTTTTTGATGGGTAAGGGCGAGTGGGCGGTTTGCATTCAACCGGGTGAAGGAGTACATTCTGCAGTTTAGCAGTTGGGGACAGGACATTCTGGAAACAAGATTAGCAAACAGTTCTCAAGATTTCAAGAGTGTTTTGTTAAGCATACAGAAAAAAAGTGACAAGTACCTATTTTATTAACCTTTCATTCCTCACTTCTTCTTCTATCTACTTTTAATCATAAAAGTGATCATTGGGGGGTGTCACATTCTATGTCTGCTAGTGGAGTATTACCATAAGTTTAACTTGTCCAATTTGAGCTTGGAGAAAAGAAATTACACGGTTGAGCAAAGAGGGTTTTATAGTTAGCAATATTATGGAGATTATTTTGGACAGGCCAGGGTTGTTAAAAAGTAGTCAAACAGGGGGACTATGTGAACCAAGACTCAAACCACCCTTTTTTGTCCTCTCACTCTCTCATTGACGCTCTTCAGGGTGTCTTTTTAATTTAATCATAATTTTTTTACAACTCCATTATGCTCGGAATAAACACAACATTCTTCCCAGGAAATGACAAGTACCTATTTTATTAACCTTTCACTACCGACTAACCCTTTTTGACTGGATGTTCCCTTTGACATTCAATCATCCAAGGTACAAGGTCCAATGCCATTGTATATTGATTAATCTGACACAACTGTGCAGAACCTAATTCAAAGCTAAGTATCCCAATCAAGGGCCCAATGCTCTTCTGGGCTTCAAATCTTACATAGATTTCTGTTTTCATACATATATTTCACCTATATATTCTCATACATATCGCAGGTTCCCAATACCATTATTAATCCAGCAGAATGATTCCTACCCCAAATCAAACATGTTGTTAACCCTAACCATACACTGTTCCCTCAATCTAACATTGCAGAACAGCAGGGACAGAGTTGGTCTTACAATACAGAAATGTAGTGGATCTTCCACCTGCTGAAAACCTCAAAGGTCCATGTAGAAATGATCCCTGGAGAACATGTAGGCAGCTATGAAGGATCTGGGAGAGTAAAAGTCATCTTCCATGGCAAACTACCTGGTCAGGATGAAGAACTGTGTCTCATTCAGGCTCTCTCTTCTTAATGTAGACAAGATGGACCAAACAAGGCCTGTGTGGAGAGCTGTTCCTGGGTTCCTATGGTTGATACACCGATCTAACTTGTGAAAGTGTCAGAGGAAGTATGGAAGCAACTATTAGGACAAAGTGGTTGCTAAGGTAGTGACCTCATTCACTTCCTGAAGGAAGTGACCTCACCTCACTTCCTTGGTGATGGAACTCTCTTAACTTGGGATCCAAGAAGCCAGGCATCCAGAACCAGTCCCAGTCCCAGTCACAGTGGGATCACTTGTTTAGTTTTACCAAGGACAGAGTCACTCTTTCTGGGTACCTACTGATGTGAGGATGGTCAAATGCCAGGAAAGCTCTGAGAGGGGCCTTTCCTGAGAAAGCAGGTAGTCGCTCACTGCTGGCTTCTGACTACTTCACAAAGTTGGCCAAGGAGACCAGATCTGAGAAAGGACAGGCCATTTGGGTGGAACATAGTATGGCCCAGCAATCAGAGGACACTCCGGATAGTCACAGACCTACTTGGGGAAAGGAGATGCCATTGTGGGTGTGGGTGTGGGTTTGTGGTTTTGTCTCATGTTCTGAGAATAGGTAGCAGTGGCAGTTTGTTTGGTTTGCAGTGAACTATTTCTACTAAGTCGTTTCACAAGGCATGTGATTCTATATCTGTGTACCTCACTGTGTCCGTGGTTGTAGACATTAGAAAAAAGAATGCATCAATGGATGTGTCCTGTCTACTAGAATGCTTCCCAGCATTTATCCTGATGAATTAATGAATGGACCAGGGCTTGCCTTATCAATGGCCAACATCTGCTATCTTCCTAAGTTCCTGTTTTCTTCTGGAATTCTGGCCACTCTCCAGAATAGGCTCATGGTTTTGTGTCCAAGATATGTACCACCTCCAAGCTCTATCACATGGTTATCTACTGAATAGCTGAAGGGAATGATGAGCATCTCAGAAAACGTAGATATCAGTGTGACTACTAACCTCTCAGTGGAGAAACCCTGCTTTGGGCCTTTTGCTTATAAAATCTTCTTTTGCCCTGAAAGTCAGGAAGGTCTTTGCCTCATGCCAACCCTTTGTGAAGCCTGAAGAAAACAGTTTTCAAATGGAAATGAATGGGCATCACCTGTGGCTCTTTGCTTAATTGCTTTGGAAAGGGATGTGTCTGAATCAGGCTCTTGGCCCTGTGTGAGTCTGTGACTTAGATTGTCAGCACCTGATGGATGTAAAGAAAGATCCCATGTGTGCATCCAAAACCAAAATGACCAAAAGAGCAGTCATTGTGGATGAAGTCTCTCGCCTTTCTCTGTAAGGTTCCTGATCTCCATCAAGTTAGAATAGGGATCCATTGGATCAAATGAGTTCTTCAAAGCTCTGCAGAGGCTAGCCCATTGCGGCTTGCTTTTTCTCATGACTCAAATACACATAAAGAATCTAAACCCCACAATCAGTAGGCCTCAAATTGGAGAAGCGGAGCAGTATCAAATGCAGGCCTATTGGATCACTCCTGGTTCACAGGAAGGGTGTCAGGACACTCGAACATTAGGCAAATGAGGGGCAAAAGAGCTTATTTTGGACACTGTCTTGGACTGTGCCCCTCATGGAAACCTCTAGCAAGAGTTATGATGAGTGTCTATATGGAAGAAAATGAGGGCCATGTGGGAGTGTTTTGGTTTCAATTGTGTTCATTTGTGTGGCGGTTGGAAGAGATGACTTGGTCCACCTTGGCTTGAACTCTGGTGTGATTCCCCATAGAGACTGAGTTCTGAAACTCACCTCAGAGAAGTATTGCCATTAATTGTGTTGGGATTTTAGGAGGCCACGCATGAGAGTCGCCCTTGGAAACTGAGATATAGGCCCAAGGTGCCTTTCCACAGAGCACTGGCAATCTCAGCCAGGATAATACATGATTATATTCTTAAAAACATGGCAGCCATAGTTGAGAATCAAAACAAACATGGACCTCACAGTGTAGAACTCGATAAGCCTGGCTTCATGTGACCTTTTTGCCACTCTTTGGAAAGCCTTGCCTGTTAGTGTTCTCCAAAGATTTCATTGAATTGAGCTTCCTCACCATTTAATGGTTCCAGAATGAATTGAAACCGACAGTGCTTCCAACTTCAATCTTGAAAAATGCCCAGATAAATACCATGAAATTTTTGAATTTCCCATGACCAGGTCGCACTGGGGAACCTGTGGATGTCCTACGTCTGATCATGAGTGTATCAGGCAGTGCCTTGATTGACAGGGATTCATAAAAATGATGTAGAACAGCGATACCAGTAAGTTGAACCCTGCTGAGTCGAGGGCCTAGAGCAGAGGTGGGAAGGTGTATGATAAAACATCTGTGTGGGCCAATGTGAATCTGCCATTGGCTTCCAAATGGCTTGTGACTGACATGGTGCAACCAGCAGAATGTTCTATGTAAAAGCATATTTTTATATGGAGAGGTTTCAGGGCAATGTTCAGAACCAGGTTGCTATTGACAAGAGGGCAAGCTATGGGGGATAGAAGCCTGGTTGGTGCATTCTCCTGAGAACCCTGACCCACCGCACATGACAAAACTCCCTCCAGCACTGTGTCCCAGTTGAACTCCTTGTATATCATGAAGCAAATACCAAACTCCCAGTGCAGCAACAAGAAACACCTTGAAAATTGGAGGATGACCAAATGGCTTCACAGTCCACATGGGGAGACACTTAGCCCACATTGGCCACAATTGACCTACAAAGAGAGAAATCAGCACTGCTGCCTCATGTTCATTGGAAAATAAGAAACCATGTTCTCCAGGTCACATAGATGCAGACCCAGCTTTGATGGGCTCACTAGAGAGAAAGCAAAAGCTCCTTACAAAAACATATATTTCAAGTGCCCAACCTCATAGGCAGTTTCTCAAGAAGTCTTTAGGGCACCAGAGCTCCATGTTTTTGGAAAGTTTACCCTGTCCCTTACTTTGGGTAACTCCTCTAACACCTCCAAAGTTGTGAACTCCTGAGCATATTCCATTCCAGATATGTATTCACAGATTTTCTACCTCTTCTCTTCTCATTATGTATTACTTGGGGTGGAGGTAATGACAATGCATTGTTCTGGATGAGAGTAAGAAGATTTTTGTGTACCACATATTTGCATACACTTTGGATTAATTTTCCAATTTTCCATTCGACATACTGAATCCCTGACACTAAACCATACCCTACTAGACTATGACTGCTTATCCTAATATGATTGAGAAAAATAACTCAAACAGAATAGAAATAAAAGAAGTTCAGAGGAGGGGTGGTGTATAGTTGGGCTTGCCTTTTGCAATATATAGGGTAGGAGTTATAAATCTAGTCAATTTTTAATTGAAGTAGTTCTCAGTGTGTTTTTAAAGTTAACAAATAGGTGAATCCCTGTCTCCATTTATCTGTAGCCTATTCAGCACATGCTTTTGTATATGCACATATAGAATCCTACCTGGTATCACACGTATACACTTGTGAGGTGGCCAGCTTGGCAGATACAAATTGTGAGAAAAGATCACTCCTCCTAATCGCTGTTGGAACTGAAAATTCAACCTATGGGGGAGCTTCCTAGTTAAACAGCATTATACATAAATCCATGTTCAGTAATATAAATATTTTTTGGATCTTTGGATGGATATATATATATATATCATGATGAATTTTGATTGTCATATATATTGCTACTTTTTAATCTCTCTGTGTGGGTTTTGTGTGTGTGTGTGTGTATATATATATATATATATATATATATATATATATATATACGCTCTAGATTTTTCAAAACCTGAAATATATGCGTCTTATTATGCACTGCCTAAATTCATTCATGTTCATCTATGTGGATTTCTAATCAACTTTTCACAAGATTATTCTCAGAAATATTCATCCACCTGAAATACATATTTGTTTCCTAGTACTGAAAACTAAATTCAGTGAATGTTGCACACAAATTCTAATATTTCTACAGTAACTTACCCAGCTTAACATCAATGCAAGTACATTCCTATGTTCCATGATGTCTATTTTGATGTTCATTTTTATTCAACACTGGTACATTACTTTTTCTTCATTTTATGCACATCATAGGATATATATTTCTTGCACAAGTTATCAAATTTATAGGCATTTGTTTCACTTTCAATCACTTCCTGCTTCAGAACACATGTATTCCTCCAGGTTTCTTGATAGTTTTTTTAATGAGACATCTTTCCAAACACATTATTTTCGATTTCCATAATCACTTTTGAAGCAAACTCACACACCCATCATGATACACCGTAACCCTATTATTACCATTTGATGTATAACTTGTTGGAATGAATGATTGTATATGAACATAAAATTTCTTATATATTTTCATATATCAATTCAATCTAGTATTAAAAGTGGAACCAGTTATATTATTTATTCACAGTATGGTCTATTAAGGCATCATCTCTATATTCATACATACAGGGTACACCTAAATGTATCCCCAATACTAATTTATAAGTCTTTAAAATATTGCTTTCAGAAATGGTGGAAGAAATACTATAGTCACCTGATATACATATACATTTCATCACAGTAATATTCCTGACACAAAAGGCAAGGGTCACACTTATGATTGTACCAAAGCCTAAATTGAATTTGAGCATGTATTACTAACAACATCCATGTCCTGGTTCCCTAATGCTCTCAAATATCATTCCTATTGGTGACGACATATCTGTTTCTTCCTAAGATTGTATATTGAACCATAACCCTGTTAAAAATGTCTTATCCTACAACTCATGTTGTACTTTGCCTAATTTTCTAATGTCTCCATTGATATCTGCTTTCAAACACCTTTTCTCCAGTTCATCATTGGGAATGTCCCTTCAAATGTGCTGACATTTACATTCACACTCTCACCAAAACCGTATTGCTAAAGAACATTTGGTCCAACTCCTAGACTCACTCAAATGTGTTCTTCAAAGCCCTGCAGAGGGCAGCCCAGAGGTGCTTGGGTTGTCTCATGACTCCAATTCACATAAAGAATCTAAACCCTACAGTCAGTAGGCCTCAAATTGGAGAAGCAGAGCAGTATTAATTGAAGGCCTATTTGATCACTCCTGGTTCACAGGAAGGGTGTCCAGGCCACCCTGACTTTAGGCAAATGAGGTGCAAGGGAGCTTATTGTGGACACTGTCTTGCGCTGCGCCCCTCATGGAAACCTCCAGCCAGAGGTTATGATGAGTGTCTATATGGAAGAAGATGAGGGCCATGTGGGAGTGTTTTGGTTTTAAATGTGGTCATTTGTGCGGTGGTTGAAAGAGATGACTGGGTCCACCTGGGCTTGAACTCTGGTGTGATTCCCCTTAGAAATGGAGTTTTGGAAATGACGTTAGAGATGTATTGCCATGAATTGTGTTGGGATTTTAGGAGGAGAAGCATGAGATTCGACCACGCATGACAGTAGGCCTCAAATTGGGAACGCAGAACATTTTGTCCAAATCCTTTATTCACTCTTCTTTTTAATCCTATCGTCTAACTTCCTAATTCTAGATAAATACCACGGTATATTTGAAATTCCAATGACCAGGTGGCACTGGAGAATATTTGGATGTCCTGTTGCTGATCATGAGTGTACCAGACAGTGCCTTGATTGACTGGGTTTCATGAAAATGGTGTAGAACAGAGATGCCAGTAAGTTGGAGTCTGCTGAGTAGTTGGCCTAGAGCAGTGGTGTGCAGGTGTGTCATAAAACATCTGTGGTGGGGTCATGTGGATCTTCCATTGACTTCCAAATGGCTTGTGGCTGACATAGTGTAGCCAACAGACCCTTATATGTAAAGGCATCTTGTTATATCGAGAGGTTTAAGGGAAATTTTAGGAATAATGTTGCTATGGTCAAGGGCACAAGCTACGTGAAATAGAAGACATTTTGGTGCATTTTCCTGCAGACCCTGACCCACCACACCTGACAGAACTCCCTCTAGCACTTTGTCCCAGTTGAACTCATTGTATTTTGTGAAGTAAATACCATACTCCCAGTGAAGCAGCAAGAAACACCACAGAAAGTGGAGGATGACCAAATGGCTTCACAGTCCACACGGGGAGACACTTAGCCCCCAGTGGTCACAGTTTACCTACAAAGAGAGAATTCAGCAACTGCTCCCTGATGTTCATTATAAAATAAGAAACCATGTCCTCCAGGTCACATAGATGCAGACCCAGCTTTGATGGTCTCACTACAAAGAGAGAAGAACATATATTTCAAGGGCCAAATCTCAGAGGCAGTCTCTCAAGAAGTCTTTAGACAAGAAGAGCTCCATGTTTGTGGAGTGTTTACCCTGATCCTTACTTTGGAAACTCCTCTACCAACTCCAAGGTTGTGAACTCCTGAGCATCTTCCATTCCAGATATGTATTCATAGATTTTCTAACTCTCCTCCTATAACTGTGTCTTATTGGGGCGAAGGTAATGTCATGGCATTGTTCTGGATGAGAGTTGGAATATTATTCTGTGGCACATATTTGCATACACATTGAATTCATTTTCCTATTTTCCAATCAAAATACCGAAATCATGACACTAACCTGTACCCTACTAGACTCTCACTACTAATCCTAATATGATGGAGAAAAAAAACCCAAATACAAGCATTTTAGTGGACGCATGGTATATATTTGGACTTGCCTTTTGCATGATAAAGGGTAGGTGTTATAAATCTAGTAAATTTTTGTTTAAAACAATTTTTCATGTGTTTTTAAATTAACAAATATGTGAATTCCTGTCTCCCTTTCTGTATATACTACTTAGCACATGTATTTTTTCATGCACATATAAAATCCTACCTGGTATCACAGGTTAATTTTTGTGTGTTGTCTGACTTGGCAGATTCAAATTGTGAGAAGAGATCACTCCTCCTACCCTACTAGACTCTGACTACTAATCCTAATATGATGGAGAAAAATAACCGAAACAGAATGGAAATACAAGCAGTTCAGTGGAGGCATGGTGGATATTTGGACTTGCCTTTTGCATGACAAAGCGTTGGTGTTATAAATCTAGTCAATTTTTGCTTAAAATAGTTCTCCATGTGTTTTTAAAATTATCAAATATGTGAATTACTGTCTCCCTTTCGCTATAGACTACTCAGCACATGTGTATTTATATGCACATATAGAATCCTACCTGGTATCACAGGTTAATTTTTGTGTGTTGTCTGACTTGGCAGATACAACTTGTGAGAAGAGATCACTCCTACTAACCACTGTTGAAACTGAAAATTCAACTTATGGGTGAGCTTCCTAGTTGAAAACATTATACATAAATGCATGTTCAGTAAAATAAATATTTTTGCATATTTGAATGATATATATTTCATGATGAATATCGATTAGCATATGTATTGCTACTTTTTAATGTCTGTGTGTGTGTTTTGTATATATATATATATATATATATATATATATATATATATATATATACACTCTCCAGATTTTTCGAAATATGAAATATATGTGTCTTATATACACTCCATAAATTCATCCATGTTCATGTATTTAGATTTATAATCAATTTTTCACAAGATTATTCTCAGAAATATTTATACACCTGAAATATATATTTGTTTCCAAGTACTGAAAACTAACTTCAGTGAAAGGTACATACGAATCCTAATATTTCTAGAGTAACTGACCCAGTTTAACATCAATGCAAGTAGACTCCTATGGGACATGATGTGTATTTTGACGTTCATTTTTTTCAACACTGGTACATTACTATTTCTTCAGTTTATGCACATCATAGAATATATATATATATCATCCACAAGTTCACAAATTTGTAGGCATTTGTTTCACTGTCAATCACTTCCTGCTTCAGAACACATGTATTCTTCCATGTTTCTTCACTGGTCTTTTCATGAGACTTCTTTCCAAAAATAATATTTTTTAGTTCCATTGTAAGATTAAAGCAAAACTCACACACCCTTCAGGATAAACCATAACCCTAGTATTAACATTAGATGTATGACTGGTTGGAATGAATGTATGTATATCAATATAAGATTTCCTGAATATTTTCAGATATCAACTCAATACATTACTTAAAGTTGGAAGAAGTCGCATTATTTATTCACAGTATGGCCTATTCATGCATTATCTCTATATTTATAGACACAGGGTACATCTATTTTTGCCCACAATACTAATTTATACTTATTCAAAATATTGCTACAAGAAATGGTGGAAGAAATACTCATGTAAGCTGATCTACATATACATTTTATCACAGTAATATTCTGGTCAGAAAATGCAAATATCACACTTATGATTGTACCAAAGCCTAAATGGAAAATGAACATGGCTTACTAAAAACATCCATGTGCAGGTTGCCTAATGCTCCCACTTGTCAATCTTGTTGGGGACTACATATTTGTTTCTTTCTAAGATTATATATTCAAACTCAATCCTATTGAAAATGTCTTATCCTATCTCTCACTTTACACTTTGCCTGATTTTCTAATGTCTCTATCGATATTAGCTTTCTAACATATTTTCCCCTGTTCATAATTGTGACTGACTCTTCACACGTGCTGACATTTACATTCACTGTCTACCCAAAAACCTATTGCTAAAGAAATTTTGGTCCAAATCTTATACTCACTCTTCTTTCTAAACTTACCAACTGTCTTTCTAATACTACCGACTATTCCTTTTTGCCTGGATGTTCTCTTCGACATTCAATCATCCAAGGTACAAGGTCCTATAACATTGTATATCGATTAATCTGAGACATCTGTGCAGAACATAATTCAAAGCTAAGTATCCCAAATGAAGGGCCTAATGCCCTTCTGGGCTTCAAATCTAAATAGATTTCTGTTTTCATACTTATATTTTACCTATATATTTTTGTAAATATTGTAGGTTCCCAATGCCATTATTAATCCAGCAGAATGACTCCTCACCCAAATTGAACCTGTTATTAACCCTAACCATACACTGTTCCCTCAATCTACGTTTACAGAAGACCAGGGACAGCGTTGGTTTTACAATACAGGAATGTAGAGCATCTTTAACCTGCTGAGAACCTCAATGGTCCAAGCAGAAATGATCCCTGGAGAACTTGTAGGCAGCTTTTTAGGACCTGAGAGAGCAAAAGTCATCTTCCATTGCAGACAACCTGGTCAGGATGAAGGAATGTGTCTGAATAAGCCTCTCTCTTTTTAATGTAGAGAATATGGACCAAACCTGGACTCTGGGGAGAGCTGTTCCTGGTTTCCTATGGTTGATATTCCATTCTAACTTATGAAAGTGTCACAGAAAGTAGGGGCATCCTCTATCTCATGGGACCCTTGGAAGCAACTGTTAGGACAAAGTGGTTGCCAAGGTAGTGACTTCATTCAATTCTTGAAGGAAGTGACCTACCTCACTTCCTTGGTGATGGAACTCTCTGTATTTGGGATCCAGGAAGCCAGGCACACAGAACCAGTCTCAGTCTCAATTCCAGTGGACTCACATGTTTGGATTTACCAATGACAGAGTCAGTCTCTCTTGGTACCTACTGATGTGAGGATGGCCAAATGCCAGGAGAGCTCTCAAGAGGGGACGTTCCTGAGAAAGCAGTTAGTGACTCACCACTGGCTCCTGACAACTTCACAGATTTGAACAAAGAGATCAGATCTGAGACAGGACAGGCCATTTCATGGGTACATAGAATGGCCAACAAGTCAGAGGACACTCCGGATTGTCACAGACCTACTTGGGGGAAGGATGTGCCTTTGTGGATGTGGGTGAAAGTTTGTGGTTTTGTCTCATGTTCTGAGAATAGGTAGGGAAGGCAGTTTGTTTGGTATTCAGTGGAGAGTTTCTAGTAAGTCGTTTGACATGGCGAGTGTTTCTATGTCTGTGTATACCACTGTGTCCGTGGTTGTAGACATTAGAAAAGAGAATGCATTAATGGATGTGTCCTCTCTAGTGGAAAGCTTCTCAGGATTAATCTTTCCCAATTTATGAATGGACTGCGGCTTGACTTGTGGATGGGCAACACCTACAATCTTCCTAAGTTCCTGATTTCTTCCTGAATTCTGGCCACTCTCCAGAATAGGCTCATGGTTTTGTGTCCAAGATATGTACCACCTCCAAGCTCTGTGACATGTCCATGTACTGGTGAGCTGAAGAGAATGGGGAGCATCTCAGAAAACTCAGATATCAGTGTGACCAGGAAAGTCTCAGTGGAGAAACCCTGCTTTGGGCCTTTTGCTTCCCTATTGTTCTGTAGCACTGAATGTCAGAATGGTCTTTGCCTCAGGGCACCCCTTTGTGAAACCTGAAGAAAACAGTTTTCAAATGGACATTAATGTGCATCACCTGTGGCTCTTTGCTTAATGCTTTGGAAAGGGGTGTGTCTGAATTAGCCTCTTGGCCTTGTGTGTGGCTGTGACTTAGATTCTCAGCGCCTGATGGATCTAAAGAAAAATCCCATGTGTGCATACAAAACCAAAATGGCAAAAAAGATCAGTCATTGTGGATAAAGACTCTTTCCTTCCTCTGTTAGGTTCCTGACCTCTTCCAAGTGAGAATAGGGATTCTTTAGGGTCAAATGAGTTCTTCAAAGCCCTGCAGATGTGCTTGGGTTTTCTCATGAATCCAAATCACATAAAAAGTCTATACCTGACAGTCAGTAGTCCTCAAATTGGAGAAACAGAGCAGTATAAAAAGCAGGCTCATTTAATAACTCCTGGTTCACAGGAAGGGTGTTTAGGCCACCCTGATTTTAGGCAAATGAGGGGCCAAGGAGCTTATTGTGGATACTTTTTTTGGCTGTGTCCCTTATGGAAACCTCCAGGCAGAGGTTTTGATAAGTGTCTATATGGAAGAAGATGAGGGCCATGTGGGAGTGTTTTGGTTTTAATTGTAGTCATTTGTGTTGTGGTTGGAAGAGATGACTGGGTCCACCTGGGCTTGAACTCTGGTGTGATTCCCCTTAGACAGTGAGTTCTGGAACTGACCTCAGAGAAGTATTGCCATGAATTGTGTTGGGATTTTAGGAGGCCACGCATGAGTGTCGCCTTTGGATACTGAGATATAGTCCCAGGGTGGCTAAGTTGATATCAAAACACTCATGGACCTCAATTGTAGACCTCAATGGGCCGGGTTTCATTTGACCTTTTGGACTCTCTTTGGGAAGCCTTGCCTATGAGAGTTCTGCAGAGTTTTTATTGAAATGAGCTTCCTCACCATTTAGTGGTTCCTGAATGAATAGAAACCCACAGTGCATCCAACTTCATTATTGAAAAATGGCTAGAAAATACCATTAAATTTTTGAAATTCACATGACCAGGTGGCTTGCAGATCTTTTGGATGTCCTATTGCTGATCATGAGTGTACCAGACAGTGCCTTGATTCATTGGGTTTCATGAAAATGGTGTAGAACAGAGATGCCAGTAAGATGGAGCCCGCTGAGTAGCGGGCCTAGAGCAGTGGTGGGCAGGTGTGTGATAAAACATCTGTGGTGGGGCCATGTGGATCTGCCATTGGATTTCAAATGTCTTGAGATGGACATAGTGCAGGCAGGAGACCATTATAAGTAAAGGCATCTTGTTATATGGAGAGGTTTCAGGGTAATATACAGAATCAGGTTGCTATGGTCAAGGGGGCAAGCTATGCGGTATATAGGCCAGTTTGGTGCATGCTCATGCATACCCTGACACACCACAAGTAACAGAACTCCCTCCAGCACTGTGTCCCAGTTGAACTCGTTGTATTTTGTGAAGCAAATATCAAATTCTCAGTGCAGGAGCAAGGAACACCAGGAAAAGTGGAGGATGACCAAATGGTTTCACAGTCTACACAGGGAGACACTAGGCCCCCAGTGGCCACAGTTTAAAATACTGAATCCCTGACACTAAAACCTACCCTATTAGACTCTGACTACTAATCCTAATAAGATGGAGAAAAATTACGCAAAAAAGTATAGAAATACTAGCAGTTCAGAGGAGGCATGTTGTATAGTTGGACAGGCCTTTTGCATTATATAGGGTAGGAGTTATAAATCAAGTCAATTTTTTGTTGAAATAGTTCTCCATGTGAATTTAAAGTTAACAAATATGTGAATTCCTGTCTCCCTTTCTATGTAGCCTATTCAGCACATGTATTTTTATATGCACATATAGAATCCTACCTGGTCCCACACGTACATTCTTGGGAGGTGGCTGAATTTTCAGACACAAATTGTGAGAAGAGATCACTCCTCCTAAATGCTGTTGGAAATGAAAATTCAACATATGTGTGAGCTTCCTTTTTAAACTAAATTATGTATAACTTTTTGTAATGAATGTATGAACGTATATATCAATATTAGATATCCTATATTTTTTCAGATATCAATTCAATCCACTATTTAAAGTTGGAACTAGTTATATTATTTATTCACTGAATGGTCTATTCATACAATATCTCTATATTCATAGACACAGGGTACACCTATTTGTGCCCCCAATACTAATTTATATATGTTCAAAATATTGCTCCCAGAAATGGTGGAAGAAATACTCATGTCACATGATATACATATACATTTTATCACAGTAATATTCTGGACACAAAAAGCAAATATCACACTCATGATTGTACCAATGTAAAGGTCATTTGAGCGTCGGAGGAAGAGACCACCAAAAGATTGTCTCATGCAACAGCAAAGGGTTTATTGGGGGTCCAGCATGCTGGGGCTCAGAGCTCAGTTGTATAGAGAAGAGAGCCCTGAGAACAGCTTAAGCAGAGCTTATTTACTTTCCTTGGAGAGGTCAGGGAGGGAAGTTTATTGATGGTTCAGGGCGAGTGGCCGGTTTGCGTGCAACCGGGTGAGGGAGAACAATCTGCAGTTTAGCAGTTGGGGACTGCACATTCTGGGAATAAGATTAGCAAATAGCTCTCAAGATTTCAACAGTGTTTTGTTAAGCATACAGAAAAACAGGAAGTGACAAATACCTTTTTTATTAACCTTTCATTCCCCACTTCTTCTCGTTACTTTTAATCATAAATGTGATCATTGGACGGTGTCATATTTTATGCCTGCTAGTGGCGTATATTTTTGTCTGATTACCAAAAGTTTAACTTGTCCAATTTGAGCTTGAAGAAATGAAACTACATGGTGGAGCAAGCAAGTTCCTACAGTTAGCAAATAATGAGGATTATTAATGGACCAGCCAGGGCTGATAAAAGCGTAGTTAACCCGGGGGACTATGTTAACGAAGACTCAAACCACCCTTTTTGGGCCTCTCTCTTTCGTTGACGCTCTTCAAGGCGTCTTCTTAATTTACTCATATATTCTTTTACAACCAGTATGGTCGGCATAAAAAAACATTGTTCCCTCAATGTAGCATAAATGCCCCCTTTTCTCATGAAAAGGAGTTCCAACCCTCGCCTGTTCTGTTAAACAACTTTAGAGAGAGAGGTTCAAGATTCCTGTAAAGCTGTGATGGAGGTTTTTACCATCTTTAAGATTTTGTATACTGCTGCTTCTAATTGGGTCATTTCTTGTGTCCCATGAACTAGAGCAGTGGTTCCTGTGCCCACCCCTGCAGCAATTCCTATTCCCAAAAGGATGGCTAAAGTGAGGAAAACACGTTCCTGGCAGAACCGGGTTGTATGCCCCACTATTTGAACTTTAAATGATACTGTGTCATGATAGAGCACTCTGGGAAACATCTGCATCATTACATTATTAATCATATCTGTTGACCATTTTATGAAAACATAAACAATGTTTAAGTATATAGAATTATACTGTTTTACGTATGGAAAAGGCAAGGTACCTAAGATAGAATGGAAGACAGGGAAACAGTTATATTTAGTTGCAACCTGATTTAGAAGGCATTGCTTCTGTTGTAATCAATGAATCCCCTGAACCTCAAGTTTAGTTAGTTTCATAATTTTGTACCCAACATGTAAGGGAAGGGGCTCAGAAGTTCACAGTCTGCAAATTTCACAAAAAGAAGATTTGTTTTTTTTTTCCCTCTGTTCTGGGCAAGTAACATTTTTAAGGACACCTAAGCTTTTTTCTTCTCTCTTTTTTTTTTCTACCTGCCAGCTATTACCATGGAGCCCAGTTGGTAAATTCTTTATCTTAGAAATGTAGCCATCTCTTTGAAGCCCCAGCTCAAGGACAGGGGCCTTGTTCACATATTTTGTTAAAAACTAGTATGGGGGTGTCTAGCTTAGGAGTGTTGATTTTTCAAGCCAGTGCCCAAGTAGAACAGGCAACACGAAAACAGGAAGTTTATCTACATTGAACTCTTTTATAGGGTCTCTTTTGCTGAAAGTCCTAAAGTTAGCCATGGTGAAAACTTCTGGAGAATTCAGTTCAGACTTTTCTGTGGGCCTGGTACAGAGGGGGAAGATGGGAAAGGCGGGGGGTAAGACCCGGTTGGTGGATCTGAGTATGAGGAAGGAGAGATATAAAAGAATAATAGGAAAGGGGTTTGTGATTTTCCTAGCAACAATAACTTGAGCAGTAGAACAGATAGTGCCAAGGGGAAGACCGAAGTGAGTATCCCAAAAAGCCTGTGAGGGCTTTTCAATTCTTAGTAAACTGTTTTCAGTGATGACAAAGCAACTTTAAAGGCCATTTTCATTACATCTTGGATAGGGGTCTGAGGGTTCTCCTCAGCTGGTTTGAGCTTTGGGTTAGCTGGTAAGAGGACCTGGTGGGACGGGGTGCAGGCATTGACAGGAGAAGAGAGGAGGGAGTGGGTGGAGGGGTGCCTCAGTGCCTGCTACCTCAGCAAGGGGGCAATGGTCTGAGAACCGGCGGAGGTTTGGGTTTTGGATCTAGTAATTGGAGGGGAGAAATCAGGTTGCTGAGGTGGGAGTGACAGCAGAAAGTCTGTAGCAGAAGGCTGAGGGTAAGAATCTATTGGAGAAGAATAGTTCAGGATGTGAGCAAAGGAGGGAAAAGGCTTCCACATAGGGGACTCTCCTTTCACTCTTTTGAGCACTTGCAGAAGTTAAAAAGGTCACACAGAATTTGAGGACCTAGAGGCCCCTCTGTGGGCCATCAGTTTTCTTTCTCTATTTGTTAATATGGTCAATGCTGTGTACTTAATTTGATGAGCAGTTGTTTTCCACCAGGCACCCCCTGTATGCTCACATCCCCATGGCTTACAGAAGAAGTCAGCTTTTCCCCCACACAGCTATGGCTGTTTGTGGCTTTGATACTCTGCCTGGCAAACATAGTAATCTAGGCTAGCCAACCTGCATCTGGCTAGCGTGTCCCTATATCCATAATATTTGTTTCCATTATCTATGGTACAGAAGGTATTTAATGGAATTTTAGTGGGATCCTCTTCATCAGGAATATCTCAATAGGAAAGACCTATAGCCAGCTGACAAATGTCTGGATGGAGAGAAGGCCACCAGGTACCTAAGTGGGCTGTATGCAAGATAGACCATACTTTTTGTCTAGTAGAATTTGTGATCAGCAATTGCTGCTGAACAGGCTGATGAGGGTTAGGACTACTGGTGGCCAAGGGGAGAGTCTATAGCCATATCCGTATGGTGAATACAAAATTTGAAAGGGTTACCAGTCTTTTCCAGTTTCCAGCCAGAGTCTGGATATGGCACAGGCTTGAGACTTGAGGCATGGATCCAGGAAGTGATTCCGTCTACTTTTACCGCTGTAGGTGTTATAAGTAGCACCTGGTATGGTTCTTTCCAGCGGGGTTCCAGGGATGACACCTGATGTCATCTTATGTAGATGAAGTCTCTTGATATTGATGTGGAGTCCCCTCGTCTGCAGGTTGGTAGGCAGTGGCCAGGTGTTTCAACAGGTATCGCTGAGTTCTTTCGAGAACTTTTAGTCTGTCAAGCAAGGGGGTGTGGAAGGGATCGTTCGGTCTTAGAGTTGGGGTTAGGTCCCTTACTGGAGGAGGGACACCATTGAGAATTTCATAGGGGGTGAGGTTACACAAAGAAACAGAGGGAGAATTTCTTGCATGAAACAGTGCATAAGGCTGGAGCATAGTCCAATCTTTTATTCTGGTCTCTAAGCTTAATTTCTTTAAGGTCTCTTTAATGGTTCTATTTATTTTTTACCTGTACTGCGCTCTGGGGTCTACAAGCACAATGTAACTTCCAATTAATTTCTAGGGTCCTGGCTAACCCCTGACTTACCTGGGCCATGAACGCCGGTCCATTATCAGAACCTATTACTTTAGGCCGGCCGTATCTTGGAAAATATCTTTCAGGATATTCTTGACCATCATTTGCGCCGTTAATTTTTATTTTGTGGGAAAGGCTTAAATCCATCCTGAAAATGTATCTACAAAGACTAAGAGATATTTAAGTCCATACCATGCTGGCTTAATTTCAGTAAAGTCCACTTCTCAGAATTGTCCTGGTCTGGTTCCTCATAGGTACTTTCCTGCAGGAAGCTTGGAATGGTAAGCATTAACCAATTGACATATCTGACAGGCTTTTGTTACCCATTCAGATATTTCCTTTCGCTGTGAGTTGGTTAATCGAAAACTCTGTTCTTGATCCTTCAGGAATGCCTGCAGTTTCTTTTAACCAAGGTGAGTGAGTTGATGTACATTTTTAAAGTAGTGTAGGGCTTTCTGTAATTGAAGGCTGGGCTCAGTGAAGTTGAGGAATTCAATGTCAGTGTCCTTAGATGTTATCAAAAGCTTGCTGGTGCTCAAAGGGTCCATTGGAATTGGGCATCCTCATTTAACAGCGGGTATAAAGGAGAAGCTAAGAACACAAACCCAGGTATCCATACCTGCAAAAGCCAGCAGTCCCAAGAAACTCTCTTGAGTTGTCTCTTGTTAGATGGGGGTGGTATCTGCACAATGGTTTTTTTCTCGGCAGAGAGCCCTGAGAACAGCTTAATCAGACCTTATATACTTTTCTTGGAGTGGGCAGGGAGGGAAACTTATCGATGGGTCAGAGCAAGTGGGAGGTTTGGTACAAGCGGGTGAGGGAGTACAATCCTCAGTTTGGCAGTTGGGGACAGCACATTCTGGGAACAAAATTAGCAAACAGTTCTCCAGATTTCAACAGTGTTTTGTTAAGCATACAGAAAAACAGGAAGTGACAAGTGCCTATTTTATTAACCTTTCACCAAAGCGAAATAGAACGTGAGCTTGGATTACAAAAACAACCATGTCCAGGTTGCCTAATGCTCTCAAATGTCAATCCTATTGGTGACTACATATTTGTTTCTTCCAAAGATTATATATTCAACATCAACCATGTTGAAAATGTCTAATCCTATCACTCACTTTATACTTTGCCTGATTTCATGTCTCTATTGATATCTGCATTCTTGCATGTTTTCCCCCATTCATCATTGTGACTGACTCTTCACATGTGCTGATATTTTGTTCACTCTCTACCCAAACTTGATTGCTAAAGAACTTTTGGTCTAAATCCTATACTCACTCTTTTTCCTGAACCTACTGACTATCTTCCTAATCCTACCGACTATCCCTTTTAGACAGGAAGTTCTCTTCTACCTTCAATCATCCAAGGTACAAGGTCCTATGCCATTGTATATTGATTTATCTCGGACATCTGTGCAGAACCTAATTCAATGCTAAGTATCCCAATCAAGGGCCCTTCTGGACTTCAAATCTTACCTTGATTTCTGTTTTCATAATTATTTTGAAAATTTAATAAAATAGTGTTTGCCAAGGAACTGACTTCATTCAGTTCCTGAAGGAATTGACCTACCTCACTTCTTTGGTGATGGAACTCTCTTAACTTGGGTTCCAGGAAGACAGGAACACACAGCCAGTCCCAGTCCCAGTACCAGTGGGCTGACTTGTTTGGATTTACCAAGGACAGAGTGTGTCTTTTTTGGTACCTACTGATGTGAGGATGGTCAGATGCGAGGAGAGCCTTCCCTGAGAAAGCATGTAGTGGTCAGCGCAGGCTCCTGACAACTTCACAGAGTTTGACAAAAAGACCAGATCTGAGACAGAACAGGCCACCTTGGGGGAACATAGTATGGCCCACCAGTCAGAGGAGACTCTGGATAGTCACAGACTTACTTGGGGGAAGGAGGTGCCTTTTTGAGTGTGGGTGTGAGTTTGTGGTTTTGTCTCATGTTCTGAGAATAGGTAGAAAAGGCGGTTTACTTGGTTTGGAGTGGACTGTTTTTAGAAAGTCTTTTGACAAGGCGAGTGTTTCTGTGTCTGTGTATCCCACTGTGTCCGTGGTTGTAGACATTAGAAAAGAGAATGCATCAATGGATGTTTCCTGTCTAGTAGAAAGCTTCCCAGCATTCATCCTACCCATTATAGGAATGGACTGCCTTTTGTCTTATCGATGGGCAACACCTACTATCTTCCTAAGTTCCTGTTTTCTTCCTGAATTCTGGCCACTCGCCAGAATAGGCTCATGGTTTTGTTTCCAAAATATGTACCACTTCTAAATTCTGCGACATGGCCATGTAGTGGATAGCTGAAGGGAATGGCAAGCATCTCAGAAAACTCAGATATCAGTGTGACCAGAAAAGTCTCAGTGGAGAAACCCTGCTTTGGGCCTTTTGCTTACATATTGTTCTGTTGCCCTGAATGTCAGGAAGGTCTTTGCCTGAGGCCACCACTTTGTGAAGCCTGAAAAAAACAGTTTTCAAATGGAAATGAATGGGCCTCACCAGTGGCCACGTGGCCACCCAGATCAATAACTTTGCTTAATTGCTTTGGAAAGGGATGTGTCTGAATCAGCCTCCTGCCCCTGTGTGAGGCAGTGGCTTAGATTCTCAGCACCTGATGAATCTAAAGAAAGATCCAATGTGTGCATCCAAAACCAAAATGGCAAAAAGATTAGTCATTGTGGATGAAGTCTCTTGCCTTCCTCTATTAGATTCCTGACCTCCATCAAGGGAGTATAGGGATTTTTTGGGTCAAATGAGTTCTTCCAATCCCTGCAGAGGTGCTTGTGTTTAATCATGACTCCAAATCAAATAAGGAATCAATACCTGACAGTCAGTAGGCCTCAAATTGTAGAAGAAGAGCAGTATTAATGGCAGAACTATGTGATCAATCCTGGTTCACTTCAAGGGTGTCCAGGCCACCCTGAGTTTAGGCAAATGAAGGGCAAGGGAGCTTATTTTGGATACTCTCTTGGGCTGTGCCATTTAAGGAAAACCTCCAGGCAGAGGTTATGATGAGTGACTACATGGAAGAAGATGAGGACCATGTGGGATTGTTTGGTTCTAATTGTGGTCACTTGTGTGGCTGTTGGAAGAGATGACTGGGTTCATCTGCGCTAGAACACTGGTTTGATTCTCCTCAGAGACTGAGCTCTGTAACTGACCTCAGAGTAGTAATTGCTTTGGAAATGAATATGACTTAATCAGCCTCTTGGCCCTGTTTGAGGCTGTGGCTTAGATTATCAGCACCAGATGGATCTAAAAAAGATCCCATGTGTGCATCCAAAACCAAAATGGCCAAAATTGCAGTCATTGTTGATGAAGTCTCTCGCCTTTCTCTGTAAGGTTCTGAAAGAATAAAAGAAATTGAAATTGAAATGTAAAGAACCAGGTTTCCTAAAGTTTCCAAGCTGCACTCAGCACCTGAAATTCCGGTGGCAGTTAAGACAATTTCCAGATCTGCACATTAGGTGTGTGTTGAAATCTTCCCTGACCACCTAGGTACTTAACAACCCCTTCCCAGAAACCGTGCAGCTCACCACATATACATCTCAGGGCTTCAACCAATCAGTTTAAATGTATACCCCTTCTTAGGGCTGATCAATCACCCCCTGCCCCACCTGTTCCCGCCAATGAATGTTCTAATCATGTTTTAGAGTTGTTATTTGATTTTCTCTTGGTATATGATGATTTGCTAAAGGAGGCTATGATGTATGTAAAGTCCCTGCCCTCTCTAAAGAATGTATATAAACTGTGCTCAAGTTGTTCTCGGGGCTCTTTGTTCTTTGCTCCTCTGAAGTGAAGTCCTGAGCTCCAGCATGCTGGACCCCCAATAAACCCTTTAGAGTTGCATGAGAAAGCCTGTTGATGGTCTTTTCCTCCGATGTTCACCCCACCTTTTCATCTGGAGGCCCCAGGTGAGATATTTGGCGTGGCAGATGAAAGACCCCAAGGGACTTCTCTCAGGGTAAGTAAGGCGCCTCTTTCTGGTTTTGGGTTTCAGGTTAGGGCTTGGCAAAGTGGCTGTCGGTGAAGAGCATTAGCTCTCTCTGATAGTGGCTGACAGACGTGTCACAGAGCTGCAGGCCACGTCCCTGTGGGACACTCCAGGGGACGAGGGAAATCAAGGAATAGTAGTTTCCTCAACTCGGTTATATTTTGCTTCAGAATTCGGTTTGCCAGCCCATCAGGTTTTGCCGGCTACTCAATTTTGTTCATTGTCCTGAACTCATGTTGAGTTTATTGTCTGTCTTTATTGTCTAACACATCAGGTTTTGCCAGTTACTCAGTTCTAATCTTTGTCTTGGACACACGTTAAACGTTTACTGTTTGTCTTTGTCTGTGTTGCGATTGTGTCTTCACTGTCTCTCTTTGAGTAACTCCCATTATGGGACAAATCACTTCCACGGTTCTGTCCCTGACCGTTGATCATTGGACTGATGTCCGCTCAAGGGCCCAGAATCTTTATTTTTCAGTAAAATGCCGGACCTGGCAGACTCTCTGTGCTTCAGAATGGCCCATTCTCAAAGTCGGGTGGCCCCCAGAAGGATCCTTCCGCTTCCCTCTAATCCGAAAATCAGAGATATTGTCTTTCAGCCGGGACCACGTGGCCACCCAGATCAATAGCCATATACCCCTTCCCCAGGATCCTATCATTCAAACCTTCCACTCCCCCCGCTTCCCTCCATTCTCCCTGAGTCACAAGACTGGACACTCCTCCCCCTCCTTATCCTCTACCCTGGCTCCCCAACACCGAACACGTTCCAGATGATCCTCCTGCCGCTGACACAGCCTCTCTGCCACTAGAGGCAATTGGGCCAGTCCCAAGCCCTCCAGGGGACTTCACAGCAGCAGCAGCAGCAGCCCCTCCTCCTCTGGTGGAAGCTGGGACATCTAAAGGAACCCGCCAGTGACAGATAATAAAAAACTCAGAAACCCCTGTGATGCTCCCTCTCCATCCCTATGGGCCGATCAACCGACCAAACTGGGACCCCAACACCATTGAAGTTAGGTAGCATCTGTCCACTTATCACCGGCCTCTAATAGCGGGTCTCTGAGTGGCCGCCAGAAGGCCGACTAATTTGGCCATGGTAAGAGAGATTATCCAAAGGCCTAATGAGTCTCCCTCTATGATTTTGGAGAGAATTATGGAAGCATTTAGAAAATATACTCCTTTTGATTCTCAGAGTACGAAAAGACATCTGTTGCAATGGCCTTTATCCAGCAGGCTGCCCTAGATATTAAGAAAAAGTTGCAACGTCTAGATGGATTACAAGATATGACCTTAAGAGATTTAGTCAGAGAAGCTGAGAAAATATATTATAAGAAAGAAACTGAGGAGGAATGGGAACAGAGGAGACAGAAGGAAAGGGAACAAAAGGAGGATGAAAGGAGCAAAAGGCAGACTAAAGCACTGGCTAAGGTTCTGGTCAGAGCAGTAAATAGGCCAGAAGTTAAAAAGCACGGAGATAGGAAGGGATACATGGGCCCATGCCAAAGGCTGTCCCTGGCCTCAGGTCAATGTGCCTACTGTAAAGAAAAAGGACACTGGGCCAAAGAGTGCCCCCAAAAAAAGCAGAGATGCCAGACTGCTGTGCTGACTCTAGAACAGGACTAGGGAAGTCGGGACTCGGATCTCCTCCGCAAGCTCAGGGTAACATTTTAAGTGGAGGAAACCCCATTGAACTTTGAAGTGAAAACAGGACCAGTATACTCAACCTTTAAGACCCCACTGGGCCCCCTATCAAATAAATGGTCGCTTGTTCAAGGGGCTAATGACAGTAGATAATGAGCTTGGACAACTAAGAGGACAATGGACGTAGGAAATGGAAAAGTCCACCACCCTTTTCTAGTAATCCCAGAATGCCAGGCCCCGTTGATGGGCAGGGATCTGCTTACAAAACTCGGGGCTAGAATAACCTTTAACCCTGATGGTCCCCAAGTGGTGTTTCTAAACGCTTCAGTAAAAACTCCCATAGTCACGGCTTTGACTATGTCCGTAGAAGATGAACATCAACTCTTCGCGTGCCCTAGAACTGATCAAACAGGAAAACTATCCCAGAAATTGATAAAAGATTATCCTAATGCCTGGGCAGAAACTGCTGGGTTAGGTCTAGCCATAAAAAAACCTCCAATAGTAGTAGAATTAAAAGCCTCTACCTCTCCAATCAGTGTTAAACAATATCCTCTAATCAAAGAAGCTAAGGATGGGATAAGGCCCAATATTCAGAAATACCTGGCTCTTGGTGTCCTAAGGCCCTGTCAATCGGCCTAGAATACCCCCCTGCTACCAGTAAGAAAGCCAGTAACTGGGGACTACCGTCCTGTTCAAGACCTAAAAGAGATCAAAAACAGACTGCAGGACATTCACCCCACGGTACCCAATCCACATAATTTGCTTAGCACTCTGAATCCGGAGAGGTAATGGTACACTATGCTGGACTTAAAAGATGCTTACTTCTGCTTGCCACTACATAAGGACAGTCAGTTGCTGTTTGCTTTCGAGTGGATAGACCCAGAAACAGGAACATCTGGCCAACAAACCTGGATTAGACTCCCACAGGGGTTCAAAAACTTCCCCACTTGAACTCTGGTGTGATTTCCCTTAGAAAATGAGTTCTGGTAATGAACTCAGAGAAGTATTGCCATAAATTTTGTTGGGATTTTAGGAGGCCATGCATGAGAGTCGCCCTTGGAAACTGAGATCTAGGCCCAGTGTGGCTTTCCACAGAGCACTGGGTATCTCAGCCAGAATATCACATGATTTTATTCTGAAAGACTTGGCAGCCATAGTTGAGATTCAAAACACACATAGACTTCACATTGTAGACCTCAATGGACCTAGCTTCATGTGACCTTTTGGGCACTCTTTGGGACGCCTTGCCTGTGAGAGTTATCCACAGCTTTCATTGAAATGAGCTTCCTCAAAATTTAATGGTGTGGTGGGTCAGGGTCTGCAGGAGAATACATCAACCAGGCTTCTATATCACATAACTTGCCCCCTTGACCATTGCAACCTGATTCTGAACATTGCCCTGAAACCTCTCCATATAACAAGATGCTTTTATATGAAGAGATCAAACATATAAGGGATTACGGGCTGCAGCACGTCAGTCACAAGCCATTTGGAAGCAATGGCAGATCCACATGGCCCCACCACAAATGTTTTATCACAAACCTGCACACCACAGCTCGTGCCCTCAATTGAGCAGTCTACAACTTACTGGCATCTCTGTTCTACACCATTTTCATGAAACCCAGTAAATCAAGGCATTATCTGGTACACTCATGATCAGCAACAGGGCATAAAAAGGTTCTCCAATGCCACCTGGTCATTAGAATTTCAAAAATTTCATGGTATTTATCTATCCATTTTTCAAGGTTGAAGTTGGAAGCACTGTATGTTTCAATTTATTCAGGAACCATTAAATGGTGAGGAACCTCATTTCAGTGAAATCTCTGGAGGACACTCACATGAATGTCTTCCCAAAGAGTAGCCAAAAGGTCACATGAAGCCAGGCCCATTGAGGTCTACAATGTGAGGTCTATGTGTCTTTTGACTCTCAACTATGACTGCCAAGTCTTTCAGAATAAAATCATGTGATATCCTAGCTGAGATACCTAGTGCTCTGTGGAAAGCCACCCTGGGCCTAGATCTCAGTTTCCAAGGGCGACTCTCATGCGTGGCCTCCTTAAAATCATAACACAGTTCATGGCAATACTTCTCTGAGGTCAGTTCCAGAACTCAGTCTCTAAGGGGAAACACACCAGAGTTCCAGCCCAGGTTTACCTACACCTCTCTTCCAACCCTCACACAAATGACCACAATTAAAACCAAAACACTCCCACATCACCCTCATCTTATTCCATATAAACACTCATCTTAACTTCAAGCTGTAGGTTTCCATGAGGGATGCAGCCCAAAACAGTGTCCACAATAAGCTCCCTTGCCCTTCATTGGCCTAAGTCAGGGTGGCCTGGACACCCTTCATGTGAACCAGGAGTGATCAAATAGGTGTGCCGTTAATACTGCTCTGCTTCTCCAATTTGATGCCTTCTGACTGTGAGGTTTAGATTCTTAATGTGAATTGGAGCCCAGAGAAAACACAAGCACCTCTAGGCTAGCCTCTGCAGGGCATTGAAGAACTCATTTGACCCAAAGGATACGGATTCTCACTTGATGGAGGTAAGGAACCTTACAGTGGAAGGTGAGAGAGTTCATCCACAATAACTGCTTTTTTGGCCATTTTGGTTTTGGATGCACACATGGGATCTTTCTTTACATCCATCAGGTGCTGACAATGTAAGCCACAGCCTCACATAGGGCCAAGAGGCTGATTCAGACACACCCCTTTCCAAAGCAATTAAGCAGAGAGCCACAGGTGAGGCCTATTCATTTCCATTTGAAAAATATTTTCTTCAGGCTTCACAGAGGTGTTGCCTGAGGCATCAACCTTCCTGACTTACTGGGGAACAGAACAAAAGGTAAGCAAAAGGCCTAAAGCACGGTTTCTCCACTGAGACTTTACTGGTCACACTGATATCTGAGTTTTATAAGATGCTCGCCATTTCCTTCAGCTATCCAGTACATGTCCATGTCACAGAGCTTGGAGGTGGTACATATCTTGGACACCAAACCATGAGCCTATTCTTGAGAGTGGCCAGAATTTAGGAAGAAAACCGGAAGTATGGTCTATCTTGCATACATCCCCCTTAAGGACCTGATGACCATCTCTCCACCCAGACATTTCTCAGCTGGCTATAAGTCTTATCTATTGGGATATCCCTGATGAAGAGGATTACACTAAAATTCCATTAAATCCCTTCCATACATAGATAATGGAAACAAACATTATGTTTGTAGGGACACGTGAGCCACATGCAGGTTGGTTATCCTAGATTACTATGTTTGCCTGGCGGACAGTGAAAGCCATAAACAGTCACAGCTGTGTGGGGGAAAGCCGACTTCTTCTGTAAGTCATGGGGATGTCAGCATACAGGGACTTCCAGATGGAACCCAAACTCCTCATCAAATTTTGTACACAATATTGGCATTATTACCAATTAGATAACCAAACCTGATGGCCCACAGAGGGGTCTCTAGATCCTCAAATTATGTGTGACCTTTTTAACTTCTACAAGTGCTCAAAAGGGTGAAAGAAGATTCCCCTATGTGGAGGCTTTTTCCCTCCTTTGCTCACATCCTGAACTATGCTTCTCCAATAGATGCTCACCCTCAGCCTTCTACTCCAGACTCTCTGCTGTCACTCCCACATCAGCAACTTGATTTCTCCCCTACAATTAATAGATCAAAAACCCAAACCTCCGCTGGATCTCAGACCACTGCCCCCTTCCTGAGGTAGCAGCTACTGAGGTACCCCTCCACTCACTCACTCCTCTCTTTTCTTGTCAGTGGCCGCACTGGGTCCCAACAGGTCCTCTTACCAGCTAAACAAAATCTCAAACCAGCTGAGGAGAACCCACATACCAGTATCCAAGATGTAATGAAAATGGCCTTTAATGTTGCTTTGTCATCACTGAAAACGGTTACTAAAAATTTAAAGTCCCTCACAGGCTTTTTGGTATACTCACTCCCGTTTCCCCCTCTGTTCTACATGTTCTACTGCTCATGTTTCTGTTGCTAGGAAAATCCCAAAACCCATGCCCATTATTCTTTTACATCTCTCCTTCCTCATTCTCAGATCCAAGGAGCTGCTCTCAGCCCTGCTTCCCTGTCTTCCTCCTCTGTACCAGGCCCATGGAAAAGTCGAGCAGTATTAACGGCAGGCCTATTTGATCACTCTTGGTTCACAGGAATGGTGTCCAGGCCACACTGACTTTAGGCGAATGAGGGGGAAGGGAGCTTATTTTGGACACCAACTTGGGCTGCACCCTTCATGGTAACCTCCAGTCAGAGGTTATGATATGGAAGAAGATTTGGGCCATGTGGCAGTATTTTGGTTTTAATTTTGGTCATTTGTGTGGTGGTTGGAAGAGATGACTGGGTCCACCTGGGCTTGTTCTCTGGTGTGATTCCCCTTAGAGACTGAGTTCTGGAACTGACCTCAGAGAAGTATTGCCATGAATTGTGTTGGGATTTTAAGAGGCCACACATGAGAGTCGCCTTGGAAACTGAGATCTACGCCCAGGGTGGATTTGCACAGAGCACTGGGAATCTCAGCCAGTATATCATATGATTTTATTCTTAAGGACTTGGCAGCCATAGGTGAGAGTCAATACACACATGGAGCTCACATTGTAGACCTCAATGGGCCTGGATTCATGTGACCATTTGGGCACTCTTTGGGAAGCCTTGCCTGTGATAGTTCTGCAGAATTTTCATTGAAACGAGCTTCCTCACCATTTAATGGTTCCTGAATTAATTGAAACCCACAGAGCCTCCAACTGTATTATTGAAAAATGGCTAGATAAATACCACGGAATTTTTGAATTTCCCATGACCAGGTGGCACTGGAGAACCTGTAGATGTCCTGTTGCTAATCAAGAGTATACCAGACAGTGCCTTGACTGACTGGGTTTCATGAAAATGGTGTAGAACAGAGATTCCAGTAACTTGGAACCTGCTGAGTAGTGGGCCTAGAGCAGTGGTGTGCAGGTGTGTAATAAAACATCTGTGGCGGGGCCATGTGGATCTTCCATTGGCTTCTGAATGGCTTGTGACTGACATGGTGCAGCCAGGAGTCCCTTATATGTAAAGACATCTTGTTATATGGAGAAGTTTCAGGGCAATGTCCAGAATCAGGTGGCTATGGTCAAGGGGGCAATGTCTGTGGGATAGAAGCCTGTTGGTGCATTCTCCTGCAGACCCTGACCCACCACACGTGACAGAACTCCCTCCAGCACCGTGTCCCAGTTGAACTCCTTGTATTTTGTTAAACAAATAACAAACTCCCTATGCAGCAGCAAGAAAGACAATGAAAATTGGAGGATGACCAAAGGGCTTCACAGTCCACACGGGGAGACACTTTTCCCCAATGGCCATAGTTTAACTACAAAAATAGAACTCATCACTGATGCACCATGTTCATTGGAAAATAAGAAAACATGTCCTCCAGGTCACATAGATGCAGATCCAGCTCTGATGGTCTCACTACAAAGGAAGCTAAAGCTCCTGACAACAACATATATTTCAAGGACCCATCCTCAGAGGCAGTTACTCAAGAAGTCTTTAGGCCAGCAGAGCTCCATGTTTGTGGAGAGTTTACCCTGTCCCTTACTTTTTGAAACTCATCTACCACCTCCAAGTTTGTGAATTCCTGAGCATTTTCCATTCCAGATATGTATTCACAGATTTTCTAACACTTCCCCTCTCATTGTGTCTTACTTGGGCCCTAGGTAATGTTAAGGCTTTGTTCTGGATGAAAGTGAGAAGATGTTTGTGTAGCACATATTTGCATACTCATAGATTCATTTTCCTATTTTCCATTGAAATACAGAATCCCTGACATGAACATATACCCTACTAGACTCTGACTAATAATCCTAAAATGATGTAGAAAAATAACCCAAGCAGAATAGAAATACAAGCAGTTCAGAGGATGCATGCTGTATAGTTGGACTTGCCTTTTGCATGATAAACGGTAGGTGTTAAATATGTAGACAATTTTTAATTGAAATAGTTCTCCATGTGTTTTTAAAGTAAACAAATATGTGAATTTCTGTCTCCCTTGCTTTGTAGCCAATTCAACACATGTATTTTTATATGCACATTTAGATTCCTACATGGTATCACATGCACAATTTGTGAGGTGGCTGATGGAAGATACAACTTATGAGAAGAGATCACTCCTCCTAAACGCAGTTGGAACTGAAAATACAACCTATGGGTGAGCTTCCTAGTATTACAATATTATACATAAATCCATGTCCAGTAAAATGAATATTTTTGCATCTGTGGATGATATATATTTCATAATGAATTTCGATTTGCATGTATTTCTACCTTTTAATATCTGTGGGGTTCTTTTGTATATATGTGTGTGTGTGTGTGTGTGTGTGTGTGTGTGTGTGTGTATATATATATATATATATATATATATATATTCCAGATTTTTCAAAATATGAAATATATATGTCTTATTTTACACTCCCTAAATTCACTCATATTCATGTATGTGGATTTATAATCAACTTTTCACAAGATTATTCTCAGAATTATTCATCCACCTGAAATACATATTTATTTTCTAATACTGAAAACTAACTTCAGTGAATGGTGCATACAAATCCTAATTATTCTACAGTAACTGACCCTGTTTAACATCAATCCAAGTAGATTACTATGGGACATGATGTATGTTTTGACGTTCATTTTCATTCAAACCTGGTACATTACTATTTCTTCAGGTTATGCATATCATCGGATATGTATTTCATTCACAAGTTAGCAAAATTATTTGCATTTGTTTCACTTTCAATCACTTCCTATTCAGAACACATGAATTCCTCTATGTTTGTTGACTGGTATTTTTATGAGACTTCTTTCCAAACACAATATTTTCCAAATCCATAATCAGTTTTGAAGCAAAACTCACACACCCTTCATGAGAAAACATAACTCTAATATTACCATTAGATGTATACCTCGTTGGAATGAATGATTGTATATCAATATAAGATTTCTTATATATTTTAAGATATCAATTCAATCCATTATTTAAAGTGGAACTAGTTATATTATTTATTCACTGTATGGTGTATTCATACATTATCTCTATATTCATAGACAATGTGTACACCTCTCTGTACCCCCAATACTAATTTATTCATCTTCAAAATATGGCCCTCAGAAAAGGTGGAAGAAATACTCATGTCACCTGATCTACATATACATTTCATCAGAGTAATATTCTGGACACAAAATACAAAGGTCACACTTATGATTGTACCAAAGCCTAAATGGAAAGTGAGAAAGGATTACTAGAATCATCCATGTGATGTTGCCTAATGCTCTCAAATGTCAGTCCTATTGGTGAGTACATATTTGTTTCTTCCTAAGATTGTGTATTCAAACTCAACCCTGTTGAAAATGTCTAATCCTCTCACTGACTTTATACTTAGCCTGATTTCATAATGTCTCTATTGATATCTGCTTTCCTACATATTTTCCCCTGTTCATCATTGTGACTGACTCTTAACTTGTGTTGACATTTACATTCACTGTCTAACCAAAACCGTATTGCTAAAGAACTTTTTTTCCAAATTCTATATTCACTCTTCTTCCTAATCCTTCCGACTATCAGTTTTTGAATGGATGTTCTCTTCTATATTCAATCATCCAAGTAAAGGTCGTGCGAGCATCGGAGGAAGAGACTACCAAGAGAATACATCATGCAACAGCAAAGGGTTTATTTGGGGTCCAACATGCTGGGGCTCAGAGCTCACTTAATTAGAGCAGAGAGCCCTGAGAAGAGCTTATGGAGAGTTTATATACTTTTCTTGGAGAGGGCAGAAAGGAAAGTTTATTGATGGTTCAGGGTGAGTGGGTGGTTTGCATTCAACCGGGTGAGGGAGTACATTCTGCAGTTTGGTCGTTGGGGACAGCACATTCTGGGACAAGATTAGGAAATATTTCTCAACATTTCAACAGTGTTTTGTTAAGTGTACAGAAAAACAGGAAGTGACAAGTATATATTTTATTGACCTTTCATTCCCCACTTCTTCTGGCAACTTTTAATCATAAAAATGATCATTGGGGGATGTCACATTCTATGTTTTCTAGTGGGGTATTACCATAAGTTTAACTTGTCCAATTTGAGCTTGGAGAAAATAAATTACATGGTTGAGGAAACAGGGTTTTATAGTTAGCAATAATATGAGGATTATTATTGGACGGGCCAGAGTTGATAAAAACGTAGTTAACCAGGGGGACTGTGTAAACCAAGACTCAAACCACCATTTTTGGGCCTCTCTCTCTCCTTGACTCTCTTCAAGGCATCTTTTTAATTTACTCATAGATTATTTTACAACTCCATTATGGTCGACATTAAAAAAACATTCTTCCCTCAATGCAGCACAAAGGCCCCCTTCTCTAGTGAAAAAGAGATCCAACCCTCTACTGTTCTGTAAAACAACTTTAGAGAGAAAGGTTAAAGATTCCTGCAAAGCTGTGATGGAGGTTACTAATATCTTTAAGTTTTTATATATTCCTGCTCCTAATTGGGTCATTCGTTGTGTCCCATGGACCACGGCAGTGGTTCCTCTGCCCAACCCTGAAGCAACTCCTATTTGCAATGGAATGGCTAAGGTGAGGGATATATGTTTTCAGAGGAACCGGATTGTATGCCCCCCTATTTGAACTTCAAATGAATCTGTGTCATGATAGAGCACTCTGGGAAACATCCGCAGCATTACACATTTAATCACATCTGTTGACAATTTCATTAAAACACAAACAATGTTTAAGTATATAGAATTAAACTGTTGTAGGGACGGACAAGGCAAGGCACCAAAGATAGCATCAAAGACAGGGAAACAGTCTTATTTGGTTGCAACCAGATTCAGAGGGCATTGCTTCTGTTGTAATCAATTAATCCCATGAAACCTAAGTTTATGTAGTTTCAGAATTTTGTACCCAACATGAAAGGGAAGGGGCTCAGAAGTTCATAGTCTTCAGAAGTTCACAAAAGGCAGTTTTTGTTTCTGTTTTTTCCTTAGGTCTGGGCAAGTTAAATTTTCAAGAACACCTGGGAGGGGGAGACCTTTTTCTTTCCTTTCTTTTTTCCCCCTGCCAGCTTTTTCCATGGAGCCCAGTTTGTAAAATCTTTATCTTAGAAATGTAGCAATGTCTGTGAAGCCCCAGCTCAAGGCCAGGAGCCTTGTTCACATATTTTGTGAAAAACTAGTGAGGGTGTGTCTAGCTCAGGAGTGCTGATTTTTTAGCCAGTTGCCAAGTAGACCAGGTCAACACAAAAAGAGAAAGTTTATGTACACTGAAGTCTTTTATAGCGACTCTTTTCCTGAAAGTCCCATAGGCAGCCATGGTGAAGACTTCTGGAGAAGGTCAGACTGTGAGGTGGAGATTCTTTATGTGAATTGGAGTCATGAGAATACCCAAGCATAAATGGGCTAGCCTCTTCCGGGATTTGAAGAACCCATTTGACCCAAAGGGTCCCTATTCTCACTTGATGGAGGTCAGGAATTTTTCTGAAGAAGGCTAAGACTTCATCCACAATGACAGCAATTTTGGCCATTTTGGTTTTGGATGCACACTTTGGATCTTTCTTCAGATCCATCAAGTGCTGAGAATCTAAGCCACAGCCTCACACAGGGCCAAGAGGCTGATTCAGACACATCCCTTTCCAAAGCAATTAAGCATAGAGACAAAGGTGATGCCCACTCATTTCCATTTGAAAAGTGTTTCTTCATGGTTCACAAAGGGTGTGCCTGAGGCAAGAGACTTTCCTGACATTCAGGTCAACATATCAGTAGGTAAGCAAAAGGCCCAAAGCAGGGTTTCTCCCTGAGACTTGTGTGGTCACACTGACATCTGAGTTTTCTGACATGCTGGCCATTCCTTTCAGCTATCCAGTACATGGCCATGTCACAGAGCTTGGAGGTGGTACACATCTTGGACACAATACCATGAGCCTATTTTGGAGAGTGGCTAGAATTTATGAAGAAAACCAGAACATAGAAAGATAGCAGGTGTTGCCCAAAGATAAGGCAAGCTGCAGTCCATTGATAAATTACGCAGGATGAATGCTGGGAAGTGTTCTACAAGACAGGACACATTCATTGAAGCATTTCCTTTTCTAATATCTACAACCACAGACACAGTGGGATATTCAGACATAGAAAGACTCGCCTTGCCAAAGGACTTACTAGAAACAGTTGACTCTAAACCAAACAAACCGCCTTTCCTATCCTCAGAACATGAGACAAAACCACAAAACCACATCCACACCCACAAAGGCACCTCCTTTCCCCAAGTAGGTCTGTGACTAGGCGCAGTGTCCTCAGACTGGTGGGCCATACTATGTTCCCCTGAAATGGACTGTCCTGTCTCAGTTCTGGTCTCCTTGGCCAACTGTGTGAAGTTGTCAGGAGCCAGTATTGAGCCACTAACTGCTTTCTCAAGAAATCCCCTCTTCTGAGCTATCCTGGCATTTGGCCATTCTCACATCGGTAGGTGCCAAGAAAGACTGACTCTGTTCTTGGTAAATCCAAACAAGTGAGAACACTGGTACTGGGACTGGGACTGTCTCTGTGTTCCTGGCTTCCTGGATTCCACGTTCAGAGATTTCTATCACCAAGGGAGTGAGGTGAAGTCACTTCCTTCAGAAACTGAATGAGGACACACTGCCTTGGCAACCAATTTGTCCTAACAGTTGCTTCCAGAGTCCCATGGAGGCTGCCCATATTTCCTGTGACACTTTCACAAGTTAGAATGATATATTAACCATAGGCACCCAAATAGAGCTCTCCACACAGGCCTGATTTGGCCCATCTTCTTTACATTAAGAAGAGAGAGGCAGATTCAGACACAACTCTTCATCCTGACCAAGTTGTTTGCCATGGAAGAAGACTTTTGCTCACTCAGGTCCTTCATCGCTGACTATATCTTGTGCAGAGATCATTTCTGCATGGACTTTTGAGGTTCTCAGCAAGTCAAAGATCCCATACATTCCTGTATTGTAAGACCAACCCTGTTCATGCTCTTCTGTAAAGTTAGGTTGAGGGAACAGTGTATGGTTTGGATTAATAACATTTTCAATTTGGGTTAGGAATCATTCTACTGGATGAAAAATGGTATTGGGAACTGCGATATGTATAAGACTATAGAGGTGAAATATATGTATGAAAACATAAATCCAAGTATTATTTGATGCCCAGAGGGCATTGGGCCCTTGATTGGGATACTTAGCTTTGAATTATGTTCTGCACAGATGTCTCAGATAAATCCATATACAATGGCATAGGACCATGTACCATGGTCCTATATACAAATAGGTCCATATATACACTCATCATAAACTCTGGCTGGAGTTTTCGATGAGGGGCGCAGCCCTAGACAGTGTACAAAATAAGCTACCTTGCCCCTCATTTGCCTGATGTCAGGGTGGAATGGGCACCCTTCCTGTGAACCAGGAGTGATCAAATAGGCCTACCGTTAATAATACTCTGCTTCATCAATTTGAGGCGTTCAGATTGTGGTGTTTAGATTCTTTATGTGAATTGGAGTGATGATAAAAGCCAAGCACCTATGGGCTAGCCTCTGCAGGGCTTTGAAAAACTCATTTGACCCAATGTATCCCTATTCTCTCTTGATGGAGGTCAGAAACCTTACTGAAGAAGGCTAGAGACTTCATCCACAATGACAGCAATTTTGGCCATTTTGGTTTTGGATGCACACATGGGATCTTTCTTTAGATCCATCAGGTGCTGAGAATCTAACCCACTGCCTCACACAGGGCCAAGAGGCTGATTCAGACACATCCCTTTCCAAAGCAATTAAGCAAAGAGCCACAGGTGATGCCCATTTATTTCCATTTGAAAACTGTTTTCTTTAGGCTTCAAAAAAGTTTGGCCTGAAGAAAAGACCTTCCTGACATTCAGGGAAACGGAACTATATGTAAGCAAAAGGCCCAAAGCAGGGTTTCTCAACTGAGTCATTTCTGGTCACACTGATATCTGAGTTTTCTGACATGCTGGCCATTCCCTTCAGCTATCCAGAACATGGCCATGTCACTGAGCTTGGAGGTGGTACAAAACCAGGAGCCTATTCTGGAGATTGGCCAGAATTCAGGAAGAAAACAGGAACTTAGGAACATATTAGGTGTTGCTCATCCCTAAGGCAAGCCACAGTCCATTCATAAATTGGGCAGGATGAATGCTGGGAAGCATTCTACTAAACAGGGCACATCCATTGATGCATTCTCTTTTCTACTGTCTACATCAATGGACACAATGGGATACACAGACATGGAAAAACTCACCTTTTCAAATGACTTACTAGATCAGCCCACTCCAAAACAAACAAACCTCCTTTTCTAATTATTCTCAGAACATGAGAAAAAACTACAAACTCACACCCACACCCACAAAGGCATCTCCTTCCCCAAAGTAGGTCTGTGACTGTCCGGAATGTCCTCTGACTGGTGAGCCATACAATGTTACCCCAAAATGGCCTGTCCTGTCTCAGATCTGATCTCGTTGGCCAACTCTGTCAGGATCCAGCAGTGAGCCACATCCTGCTTTCTCAGGAAAGGTCCCTTTTCAGAGCTCTCCTGGCTTTTAGCCATCCTCACATCAGTAGGTACCAAGAAAGACTGACTCTGTCGTTGGTAAATCCAAATAAGTGAGCCCACGTGGACTGGGACTGGGACTTGCTCTGTTTGCTTGGCTTCCAGGATCCCATGTTCAGAGAGTTCCATCACCAAGGAAGTTAGGTAGGTTACTTCCATCAGGAACTGTATTAGGTCACTGCCTTGGCAACCACTTTGCCCTAACAGTTGCTTCCAAGGTTCGCATGAAATGGAGGCTGCCCCTACTTCCTGTGACACTTTCACAAGTTAGAATGGTATATCAACCATTGTCCCCCAGGAACAGCTCTCTACACAGACCTGGTTTAGTCCATCTTCTCTACAATAAAAAGATAGATGTTGATTCAGACATATCCCTTCATCCTGACCAGGTTGTTTGCCTTGAAAGATGACTTTTTCTCTCTCGGGTCCTTCCCAGCAGCCTACATCTTCTACAGGGATAAATTCTGCATGGAACTTTGAGGTTCTCAGTAGATGGAATATGCCCTCCATTCCTGTATTATAAGACCAACTCTGTACCTCCTCTTCTGTAAAGTTAGATTGAGGAAAGAGTGTATGGTTAGGGTTAATAACATGTACAATTTGGGTTAGGAATCATTCTTCGGGATGAATAATGTTATTCTGACCTGTGATATTTGTTAGAATATATAGGTGAAATATAAGTAGGTAAACAGAAATCTAGGTAAGCTTTGGAGACCAGAAGGGCATGGGGCCCTTGATTGGGATACTTAGCTTTGAATTATGTTCTGCAAAAATGTCTTCAATAAATCGATATACAATGGCATAGGTCCTTGTACCTTGGATGATTGAATGTAGAAGAGAACATCCAGTAAAAAAGGGATAGTCAATATGATTAGGAAGATACTCAATAGGTTTAGAAAGAAGAATGAGGATAGAATTTGTACCAAAAGTTCTTTAGCAATAGGGTTTCAGTTAGAGAGTGAATGTAAATGTTAGCACATGTGAAGAATCTGTCACAATGTTGAACTGGGGAAAATATGTAGGAAAGCAGATATCAATAGAGATTTTAGGATATCAGGCCAATTATAAAGTGAGTGATAGGATTAGACATTTTCAACAGCCTTGAGGTTGAATATATAATCTTAGGAAGAAAGAAATATGTAGTCACCAATAGGATTGACATTTGAGAGCAATAGATGTTTTTCATAATCCATGCTCACTTTCCATTTAGGCTTTGGTAAAAACATAAGTTTGATCTTTGTAGTTTTGTCCAGAATATTACTGTGATAAAATGTATATGTAGATCAGGTGACATGAGTATTTCTTCCACCATTTCTGGGTGCAATATTTTGAAGACATATAAATTAGTATTGGGGATACAAAGAGGTGTACGTTTGTCTATCAATATAGAGATAATGCATGAATAGACCATACTGTGAATAAATAATATAAGTACTTCCAACTTTAAATAAAGGATTGAATTGATATCTGAAAATATACAGGAAATCTTATATTGATATACAATCATTCATTCCAACCCGTTATACATCTAATGGTAATATTAGGGTAATGGTTTATCATGAAGAGTGTGTGAGTTTTGCTTCAAAATGATTAGAGAAATCGAAAATAATGTCTTTGGAAAGAAGTCTCATGAAAAGTCCAGCCAGGAAACCTGGAGGAATACATGTGTTCTGAAGCAGGAAGTGATTGATAGAGAGACAAATGCCTATAAATTTGTGAACTTGTGGATAAATATATATCCTATTATGTGCATAAACTGAAGAAATAGTAATGTACCAGTGTTGAATAAAAATGAACGTCAAAATAAACATTTTGTATCATAGGAATCTACTTACATTGATGTTAAACTGGGTAAGTTACTGTAGAAATATTAGGATTTGTATGCACCATTCACCGAAGTTAGTTTTCAGTACTAGGAAAAAAATATGTATTTCAGGTGGATGCATATTTCTGATAATAATCATGTAAAAGTTGATTGTAAATCCAAATACATGAACATGAATGAATTTAGGGAGTGTATAATAAGACACATATAGTTCATATTTTGAAATATCTGGAGATTATATATATATATATATATATATATATATATATATATATACAAAACACCCACACAGACATTAAAAAGTAGCAATATATATGCCAAATGAAATTCATCATTAAATATATATCATCCACAGACCCAAGCTATTTATTTTACTAAACATAGATTTATTTATAATTTTGTTAAACTAGGAACCTCACCCATAGATTGAATTTTCAGTTCCAACTGTGTTTAGGAGGAGTGATCTCTTCTCACAATTTGTATCTGGCAAGTCAGCTACCTCACAAGAATGTACGTGTGATAATAGGTAGGATTCTGTATGTGCATGCAAAAATACATGTGCTGAATAGGCTACATAGAAAGCAAGACAGGAATTCACATATTTGTTAACTTTAAAAACACATGGTGAACTATTTCAATTAAAAATTGACTAGATTTATAACACCAACCCTTTATCATGCAAAATGAAAGTCCAACTATACACCATGCCTCCTCTGAACTGCTTGTATTTCTATTCTGTTTGGGTTAAGTTTCTCCATCATATTAGGATTAGTAGTCAGAGTCTAGTAGGGTATGGGTTAGTGTCAGGGTTTCAGTATTTTGAATGGAAAATTAGATAAGGAATCCAATGTGTATGCAAATATGTGCTATACAAAAATCTTCCCACTCTCATCCAGAACGATGACTTGACATTGCCTTCCCCCCAAGTAAGACACAATTAGAGGAGAAGAGTTAGAAAATCTGTGAATACATATCTGGAAAATCCTCAGGAGTTTACAAACTTGGAGGTGGAAGAGGAGTTTCCAAAAGTAAGGGACAGGGTTGATAGACCCAACCTGATCTTTTATTAAAATTGGGAGCCATCTTGCCACAAAGCGATGAAAAGCTAATTTTGGGTTTACTATAAATTACTGCAATTTCTGAACCCATTTGGAATGTCTGTCCATGCCTTTAACTCACCCATGCCTATCTCTCTGACCTGATAGCAGCCCTCTCTGAAAGTTTAGTGACACATCATAATTTTTGGCCTTCCCTGGCCAGACAACGACTCTCTCTGAGGTCTAATGGTCATCATTATTTCTGATGTTGGGGCCAGCAAAAAAAAAAAAAGAAAAGTAAACTACATTTAGTGTGATGCTTGTCAAAGTTCTGTTATCTGTAATCCCCCTTTTGTGTAACTTTCTGGGCTATATAGCTGGGCTGTAGGAAAGGTGGGGTTGCTGTCTTGTTCCCGCCGTTTTGTGAGGGAGAGGCAGGCCGCCGGCCGGTTGAAATAATAAATTTGCCTTAATTTGATTTTAATTGGAGTCAGTGGTCTTTACTTTCATCCTGGTCTAACATTTTGCAGTTCCGCAGCAAGATGACCCTGCCAGTACAGATCACAAGACCAGACTGTTGGAAATTCTGAAGCTGGCCTTCCCTCCAGGGCCCCCGGCTACAGAGCCACTCTAGGGGATGCGCAACTTGAGATGTTTCAACGACTTGGAGTGAGACTTTGGTCCAGGGAGCACTGCAATGAACCACTGGACTATAACTATTAGCAAGCACCTGGTGGAGGAGGCCTCCATAGGTAAGTGGCACCTTTATAACATCTGATATCTGGTTAAGGGAGATCTCTTCTGATGACAGAGAGGAGGCCTGGGGAGGCTCACATATACTCCTGTCCGGGACTGTAACGAGAATCATGCTGTCCTTTGTTCTGTTGTGTAGGGAATTCTTCTGGATGGGTAGAGAGGTGTGGATGGGCATGCACGCGGTCCTACCCAGGAGCTTTAGCAAGACATTGCAATGCTCCTCTGCTTTTTTTTTTTTTTTTTTTTTTTTTTTTTTTGGTGCCTGGTTTCTCGTTTTTTTTTTTTTTTTCTGTTTTGTTCTGTGTTCTATATGTTTTTTGTTTGTTTGTTTTTGTGCGTTTTGTTGTGTGATTTCTGTGGTAAAAACTTAAAGATATTGGACGTGAAAATGGGTAATAAAGCAAGTAAGCGTGACACCTTTTTGGACTGTGTTTTAAGGAACTGCGATGAACTTTACCTCCCTTTGTTAAGCAGGATAAGAGAAGCCCCTAGCTGGCTGCCTGGAGCACACCCACTGCACAAGGCAATGCCTGCTGCAGAGCTAAAAACTGAGTATCTCACAGGTTAAGAAGTGAAACTCCTTTAAAACCACTTGTACCTCCAGATCAAAAGAGTCACAACCTTTGGGCAGAGTCCCCTGTGTTTCTCCTTTGTTAGCAAGGCAATAAACCTCCCTTTTTCTTTTTCTGAAAAACCCTGTCCTCATTATTAAATTGGCATTAATTGGCTTCAAGGTCAGGAACTGAACTTTAAGTTTCAAATTTTGATAAACCACACCACACCCGCCCCGGAACTTTTTGAGAGCTGACTACTGATATGTTAGGAGATGGAGCATGGTTGGGGTGGAACCGAACCAGAGGAGCTAATCCTGTAAGTTAAAGGAGGGACCGAGGGACTTCCAGCAGCTGCCGAAGCCCTGTTACTTCAGGGAATTCCCTCCTTCCTTCCCTGCACTGTAAGCATTATGTAACGTCTGTCTTCTTAAAAAAGAGAAAAAGAAAAAGGGGATACTAAATTCAGTAAAGTCACCATGGAGACCCTTGATTTTACATTTCAGGTTGCCCCTCTGTAAAAACATGTGGTCCCCTTGTGGGGACTTCTATGGTGCCACTGGTGTAGGAGATTTTTCTCTTATCTGCTTTGTTTTAAAGGCTTCTGTCTGTCGGCCATAGTCTGGAGCTCCCTTCTGTCTGTCTTGTGTCTTTGTTTCTGGCCCTTTAAGACATGTGCAATAATGTGTTGATATTTTAAATTGTTTCTTGGGAATGATCTTAGCTGAATGTGTGTCTAAATGATGATGTTTTATTGTAACAATCTGGTATCTGAATGGGTTTTTGAAGCATTGCACAATCTTGCAGGTAAAAGTCGGGTTTAGGTAATTGTTTAGTTTATGATTTCAGATAATTTAAGCCAGAGAACTTAAATACTTAGGATGGAAAACTAAAGAACTCTCCTTCCAAGTTGGCAAGTAACTTCCCAATCATTCAGTCTTTTATTTCACCTATTTTGAATTGGGTAGCCTGGGAAAATGTCACTGTGCGTACCAGTGCATTAATTTGGACAAAGATAATAAATCATTTTATGGTATCTGTTGACAAAACAAGATGTAAAGATATAAAATTTTGTGAATTGTATCTTAAACTTGTTTCATAATTTTCAACATCCTAACCTGAAAATTATGGTTAAAATGCCTTAGGCCTGTTGTGTCTGCTATGAATAGCAGTTTTTTCCTGCTCCTTCCTGACCTCAGCCAGGACTTATTTTGAAATGCAAATAAAAGAATCCTGCAAGCTCAGTAGGAGACTGATCTGAGGCCTAAGCAGAAAAAAAAGGCAAATTGTATGGTTTTTACTAATTACTGTCCAGTCGTTTTTTCTAGGACTCTTATTTTTTTCCTTAGATACTTTATTTAGTTTTTTTAGCTCATGATTTTGATCCTACAGACCTAAGTTAATGTTTTTCTGATCAGTTCTATCTTTGACCAACTGTGGAGTTTTTGAAACATTGCAATGCAGATTTCATCTGCGAAAAGCTATAAGGCCTTTACTATTTTTATGTGTGCACAACTTCTGTTATGTGTTGTATGTCTATATATACATATATCCATATATCAAACATATGATACAAAAATTTACATATATAAAGAACGCTCATAAAAACAAATTTTAAAAAGTGGATCCAAGGATCCTTAATTCACGTTATTTAAAGGGTTCAGTTTAAATTGGATAAACAGATAAAAATAAATGTCTTTAAATTTAAGCTTACAAGTTTTTCTAGGTGTTCAGATATCTAATAAAATATTAATGTCTACAAAATATCTAATATGACTTGGTTGTAGGACTTTTCCTTCAACAAAAAAAAATGGTTTACAATCTTCAATACATTTGTCTAATATTTTGATAAATAAGTAAATTAAATTTCATATGAGATTACTCATTCATGAGTACTTTTGTTAGATATCTGATTGATTAACTAAGGTCTGTACAAGTTTGTACTAAATTCTGTATAAGATTGTAAAAATCAGTCATGTGTTAAAGAGACAAAAATTTCTTAAAACATAAGTTTACCCATAACATTTTGTTTATTAAGTTTTATTTTTTCTAGAGCTAGCAACCATAAAAATTAAACAACTGATTAAATAAGAACTGTTATTTTAGAGAACTGTACTGCCATTACTTTAAAAGCTAAACTTGGTTAATGTGGAAACATCAATGTAATTATGATGCTATTAATGTGCTCATATCTTACATGTACAAGTCTGTAAGGTAGAAACTTAAAAGAGCATTATATCATGCTGGCGTTCTTAAGTTGTATGGTAAAAATATATATTGGGAATTTATTTATCTGTTATCATAAAGATAAGTAAAGTTTTATGTTACTTTTTACATTTGGGAACAATTTAAATGTATTTTTAAGTTAATGAGAGCCTAATCTATGTAAAGGTTAAAAACTTTCAGCCTTTCTTTAATTCATGTTTTAAATGTGATATCATACGGTGTTAGCTAATGTTCATGTGACCTAAAAAAATTATGTAAACTTTGTAAAATGATATTTAAAAAAAAAGATCAGCTTTAGAACTAAAACCCTTAAGATTTATAAAGAGACCTGCCTTACCTGAGATAAGGCTCTGTGTCCCATCTTACTACATGTGAGAATGACTATGAAAACAGTAGGTTAGATTATGTTTCATTTAAAGTTTTGTTCAAAAGTTGTTTTTTTTTTTTCTGTCAAGATTACTAGGATCTGTAACAGGGGATATAATTTATAACTAAGCAAAAAATTCAGGGTAGCTATTATGCAAACTAAGTATATGTACTCTTGTTAAAAAATTTTATTTTATAATTTCCTTATAAGTGATCTAAAGATTCTCTGTTAGTGTTTTACAGAATTGTTGCTTTAAGAACACAACATGGGTTAATTTAAGATAATAAGTCATCACCTACAAGACAAACAGAATAACACAGATCCCAATTAATAAAAAGATAAATAATTATAAAGTTATAGACATTAAAGCCCAGTACTCTTAACATAAGGCAGTTAAAATTTATTTGCTGGATATTTAAGATTAGGATTTAAAATTAAAGTTAAATGAAAAGGGACAAGAAAACTAATATTTGGCTCTTGCCCTCTGAGTCAGTCTGAATCCAGGGGACTTCTCTAAAGAGCTTTGCAACTCTGAGCCACATAACGTCCTGATCAGGGAGATTAATGAGACCACTGGAGAACAGAAAGCCAATCAGTGCATTTGCTAAGAAGAGGAGAGTCATCAGAGAAGGGAGACATCCCTGATGCTGCCGAGGGAAGCCACATGGTCAAGGAAGACCTGGACCCACCTAGCCCAAAAGGCACTAGCAGAACTGAGAAGCTGCTCTCAAGTCTCCCCAGGAATGGCAACCATAAAAGCTCAGCTGACTGTTACCAATAGATAGAAACAAAAGTCAGTTTGACTGCTTCATCTTAAAGACTTAGCCAAGACAGTTGAAAGCAGAATACAGCCATTCCTGGACACTTGAAATAATAATAATAATAATAATAATAATAATAATAATAATAATAATAATATTTTAATGTATACACTTTATATTAGCCTCCCAAAATAAGTAAGACTGGAGGTTACAAAGAAGGATTCTCAGACAGGAATGCCTGATAACTATAAAAAGACACTATCAAGAGGAGCTGCCAGAGGCAGAAGTTTTTAGTTTAAGGCCTCAGATATTTCTAACCTACACGGTTAGGCTTGGTGTTGGCTAGTATGATTATCCAGCACTGAGTAACAGAATTAAAGGTTTTTCTATTAGACACAGAGGTCATTCTAGTAAACTGATTTTGCAAGATCAGATGACATTAAATTATTAAACTGTATCTTATTGGGAGGGACAACTGTAACACTAAATGTTAAGTATTAAGTTGACAGTCCTGATAACTGGGGATATTAAAGACTGGTGAGGGAACTTCTGTACAGTGACATGTTCTAGCTGCTGCAACATTTATTCAGTACTCATGTTTTTTGTTTCTCTCATAGAAGAACCCATCCCCAGATGACTTTACAACCTGTTCTTCCCCAATGAGACTTCAAACCGAACTGACCTCTAAAAGGCAACTCATGTCCCTCATGCTGTTCCCCCTCACGTCACCCTCTCTCAGCTCAGAAGAAGCCAAAATGAGTAATGCCTCTCCTCTTACAACAGTGGAGCCAAAAGTAAATAGACTATCAATATACGTAATTAATTAAGTCAGGTAAAATCACGGAGACCGGTTTTGGGTGATTTGAAAAAATAGGGAGACTGTTGCATCAGAGAATAAAATTCCCTCAGTGCTCTTCACCTACCGTATGAAAGATATGAAAGGGACACATTAGAAAAGGGGGGAATGATAGACCCAACCTGATCTTTTATTAAAGTTTGGAGCCATCTTGCCACAAAGCCAAGAAAGGATAATTTTTCTTAACTATTAATTACAGCAAATTTCGAACCTGTTTGGAATGCCTGCCCGTGCCTTGAACTCACCCATGGCTGGCTCTCTGACCAGATAACAGCCCTCTCTGAAACTTTGTTGACACCTCATAAATATTGGCCTTCTATGGTCAGATGACACTCTCTGAGGCTCTAATTGTCCCCATAAATTCTGATGTTTGTTTCAGCAAAAAAAAAAAAAAATAGTAAACTACCATTAGTGTGATGCTTGTCAGAGTTCTGTTATCCGTAACCCCCCTTTTGTGTAACTTTCTGGGCTACAAAGCTGGGCTGTAAGAAAGGTGGGGTTTCTCTCTTGTTTCCGCCATTTTGGGAAGGAGAGGCACCAGGGTGGTGGAAATAATAAGCTTGTTTTAATTTGATTTTAATTGGAGTCAATGGTGATTTCTTGCATCCTGGTCTAAAAGGTAAACACTCCACAAACATGGAGCTCTGCTGGCCTAAAGACTTTTTGAGAAACTGCCTCTGAGGATGGGCACTTGACATATATGTTGTTGTCAGGAGCTTTTGCTTCCATTCTAATGAAACCATCAAAGCTGGGTCTGCATCTATGTGACCTAGAGGACATTGTTTCTTATTTTCCAAAGAACATGAGGCAGAAGTGCTGACTTCTCTCTTTGTAAGTAAACTGTGGCCACTGAAAGCTAATTGTCTCCGCATGTGGATTGTGAAGCCATTAGGTCATCCTCCACTTTTCATGGACTTTCTTGCTGCTGCACTGGGAGTTTGGTATTTGCTTCACGAAATGCAAGGAATTCAACTGGGACACCGTGCTGGAGGGAGTCCTCTCACGTGTGGTGGGTAAGGGTCTGCAGGACAATGCACCAGCTAAGCTTCTATCCCACATAGATTGCCCCGTTGACCATAGCAACTTGATACTGAACATTGCCCTGAAACATCTCCATATAACAAGATGCCATTTATGGAGAGGTTTCAGACATATAAGTGATTCCTGTCTCCACCATGTCAGCCACCAGCCATTTGGAAGTCAATGGCAGATCCACATGGCCCGACCACAGATATTTTACCACACACCTGCACACCACAGCTCTGGGCCCACTACTCAGCAGGCTCCAACATACTGGCATCTCTGTTCTACACCATTTTCATGAAACCCAGTCAATCAAGGCACTCTCTGGTATACTCATGATCAACAACAGGACATCCAAAGATTCTCCAGTGCCACCTGGTCATGGGAATTTTAAAAATTTCATGGTATTTATCTAGCCATTTTTCAAGGATGAAGTTGGAGAAACTGTGGGTTTCAATTCATTCAGGAACCATTAAATTTTGAGGTAGCACATTTCAAGAAATGCTCTGGAGAACTCGCAGAGGCAAAGCTTCCCAAAGAGTGGCCAAAATGACACATGAAGCCAGGCCCATGAGGTCTACAATGTTAGGTCCATGTGTGATTTGACTCTCAACTATGGCTGCCAAGTCTATAAGAATAAAATCATGTGATATCCTGGCTGAAATTCCCAATGCTCTTACGAAAGCCACCATTGGCTTAGATCTCAGTTTCCAAGGGCGACTCTCATGCATGGCCTCCTAAAATCCCAACAAAATTCATGGCAATACTTCTCTGAAGTGAGTTACATAACTCAGTCTCTAAGGGGAATGACACTAGAGTTCATGTTCAGGTGGACCCAGGCATCTCTTCTAACTACCACACAAATGACTGCTGGGAGCCATCAGCCAAGTAGGTATGACAATTTCCTTGCCAGCGTACCCCCATGTTTCCTTAGTGGAAGGACTCATGGAAATAGGACATTTTGCAGGACATTGCATGTAAGGTGACCTTGCTGAAGGACCAGGGCGGATCCATGTTTAGGGTGTTCCTGGTTTGGCATAATAGGAGATTAGGGTGTTCCCCCTTTAGAATAGGGCGGTTTAGCATAATAGGAGATTAGGGTGTTCCCCTTTAGAATAGGGTGTATCCTGCTGCTGAGTTCCTCTTGATTCTTAGGATCAGACAGTATATTTGGGAGACAGAATCCCAGGAGTAGTGGATTTGGGCAGAGAGTGGATTTGGGCAGGAACGTGGATTTCCCCAGAACGTGTTTGTAGACGGCCGGTGTGAGTTCGGGAATAAAGAATTGCTGTTTGAATCTACAAGCTGTGTGGAGACTCGTGATTTGTGCCCAGCCAGAGACTGCGGCATTTGATGGCTCGTACGCGGAACGCCTGAAGCTTGGGGGTAAGTGAAATTGCTCGCCCCGAGGGAAGGCGAGAGAATGGGTGACCATTTCAAAAAACAATGTGTTCTTCTTTTGATTTATTTTGTTTTTCTTTCAAGCTGCCTATCTCTAGAAATTTCTCAGGCAAACTGGTTTACTAAAGGTTTGATGTTTGTCGGCCCTGAGGAAGAGAAAATTGATACAACGATTTTTTATTCCGTTTTTGTTTCATTCAGATTCGGTTTTGTTTTGTGTTATCTTATTGGGTTGCATTATCTTTATAGTAGATTAAAACAAACTGAAAATATGTTAAGCAAATTGTTAGAGGTTCAGAACATGGAGAAAGACATTTTAGATCAAGCAAAAGAGAAGGTCTCTCGAGCTATTCAGACAGAGGAAGAAAATTTAAAGGATAAGGGGTTGTTAGGAAAAAGGCCACAACAGGAGGCTGTTACTAACTCCGTTTTATCACAAGAGGGTTTAATTCAACCAACAGGCCCACCGATAGAGACAGCTGAGTGGCCCTCAAACCCCGTAGTTGATAATTGGGATTCTGAGACAGGACCTCAAAGATTAGCATGCCCTGTACTTGAGCAGGGAGGAGGGCAGTGAATTCACCATGCTTTAGATTTTAAAACAGTGAAGCAGTTAAAGGAGGCTGTAACAACCTATGGTCCCCAAGCTCCCTTCACGGTAAGCATGGTCGAGTCCATTACTAACTTGGACATGACGCCAGCAGATTGGGCTAGCATGTGTAAATCTGTGCTAAATGGAGGACAATATTTGTTATGGAAGGTTGCCAATGAGGAATTATGCGCAGAGACAGCTAGGCGAAATGCAGCAGCCGGTTACCCTCAAAGAAATCTAGAAATGTTGCTAGAGAAAGGACCTTATGAGGGTCAGCGGCAACAAATTGAATATGATCCTGCTATATATGCACAAATTGCTGCAGATGCAGTTAGGGCCTGGAAGACTTTACAAGGACATGGAGATTTACAAGGCCAGCTATCTAAGGTAATACAGAGTGGTAATGAACCTTACGCTGACTTTGTAGACAGGCTAATTCAAATGGCTGCCAAAATTTTGGGGGATACAGAACAAGCAATGCCATTAATAAAACAACTGGCTTATGACCAAGCAAATCGTTGCTGCAGAGAGGTTATTAGACCATGGAGACATGAAGATTTAAACACATATATTAAATTATGTAGAGATATTAATGAACAAGAGCAAGTCTTGGCAGCTGCAGTACAACAGGCTTTTGATGCCAGGCCAAAAACATGCTATGATTGTGAAAAAACAGTACATTTTAAAAGGAGTTGCCTCATAGGAGGAGGATTTAACAAAACTAGTTATCAAAGAAATAGAATACCAGGTATTTCCCCACGATGCCGTAGAGGGAGACATTGGGCTAATGAATGCCGTTCTCAAACTACCATAGAGGGTACTCCCTTAACAAAAAACGGACAAGGACCAGGTATTTACCCATGATATCGTGGAGAAAGGCATCAGACTCCATTGCCAAAAAACGGACCAAGGGGCCCAATGCTCCGGGGCCCACAACCACAAATATACTTGGCAGTGGAGGAACCCAGCAACACCATTAGAGTAGTGCCCAGGACACATTGTCCATTAAATCCCTCATCAGACAAACCCAAGGGAGCGCAGGGTTGGACATCTGCGCCTCTGCCAGAGCAGTACTAACTCCAGAGATGGGAGTTCAAATCATTCCTTCAGGAATAAAAGGACCTCTTCCCCAAGGGACAGTAGGCTTATTATTGGGACGTAGTTCACCTACATTAAAAGGACTTAAGATAAGTCCTGGGGTAATTGATCTCGATTATGTAGGTGAAATAAAAATTATAGCTAGTTCTCCAAGAGGTATATCAGTAATTTCACCTGGAGATAGAATAGCACAGTTGTTAATAATACCCATCCTACATAATAAATTTCCTAGTCATAGTGTAAAAATAGGTTCCAGGGGATTAGGCTCCACAGGTGTAGATTGGGCTATGTTGTCTTTAAATTTAGATTCTCGCCCAATGTTAAAACTAAATATTCAAGGACACGACTTTAATGGGCTACGGGACACAGGTGCAGACCTTAGCATCATATCTAGTCAGGAATGGCCAAAACATTGGCCATTACAACAAGCCACTCAAACGCTTCGAGGCCTAGGAGTGGCTGCTAATCCCCATAGAAGAACAATGTTATTATATTGGAAGGATCCTGAAGGTTGTGAGGGAACTATACAGCCATATGTATTGGATCATCTTCCTATAAATTTATGGGGACGAGATGACCTAGATCAATTAGGTTTAAAGTTAACAAATAACATCAATCCTAATGCGCCCACTACTAGGGCTAGACAAGGTTTTAGGAAAGAAAAAAGATTAGGAAAACAAGGACAAGATATAGCAGCACCAATTCAAATAGATCAAGGAACAGAAAGACATGGGTTGGATTTTCAGAAAGGGCCACTGAGACAATAAAAATTACTTGGAAATCAAAAAGACCAGTGTGGGTTCCTCAGTGGCCCCTGACTAAAGAAAAGATACAAGTAGCCCATGATCTGGTCAAACAACAATTAGTGGAAGGACATATACAACCTTCCATATCTCCCCATAATACTCCCATTTTTGTCATTAAAACAAATCTGGTAAATGGAGATTATTGCAAGATTTAAGAGCCATTAATAATGAGATGGTTATTATGGGACATGCTCAATCAGGGATTCCTCAATTGTCTGCTTTGCCAAAAACCTGGCATGTTTTAGCCATAGATATTAAAGATTTTTTTTTTCAATTCCAATTCATCCCGAGGATAGTCCACGCTTTGCATTTACTATCCCTGCATTAAATCATGAAGGTCCTGATCAGAGATATGAATGGAAAGTACTCCCTCAAGGGATGGCTAACAGTCCAACTATGTGTCAAATATATGTTAATAAAGCAATCCAGCCACTTAGAAATCAAAATCCTGAACTACAAATATTTCACTATATGGATGATGTATTATTGGCACATAAAGATAAAAACATATTGCTGGAATGTTATGCAACACTTACAAGCTTATTAAAAAATTATAATCTAGAGATAGCAATAGATAAAGTACAATTAAATTTTCCAATTAATTATTTAGGAGTTCTATTATCCTCAACCATGATCCGTCCACCAAAAATTCAAATACAAGTAGATCAACTCAAGTCACTTAACGACTTTCAAAAGTTATTGGGAGACATAAATTGGATAAGGCCTTATCTAGGCATACCAACAGGAGAGTTGGGACCTTTATTTGATATTCCAAAAGGTCCATCAGATCCAAACTCACCTCGCATGTTAACTCCTAAAGCAAGAAAGGCATTGAAAATTCTTGAAACATATATGGAAAATATACATTTGGATAGAATTGATATAGGTTTGCCTTTATTATTTATTGTACTACCAACAAAAAATATTCCTACAGGAGTATTTTGGCAAGAAGGTCCATTATTGTGGATACATTTATCTTATTCACTTAACACTATTCTTACTAGGTATCCTGAGGCTGTAGGACAATTAATACTCAAAGGAATAAAAGCAGCGAAGGGAGTGTTTGGAATTTTTCCCAATAAAATTATTACTCCATATACTATGGATCAAATTGATGAGTTAGCTAATGAGTTAAATACTTGGGCAATAATCATGTGTAAATCTAATGTTTGATTTGATAATCACTTACCATCTAATCCTTTGTTGTCTTTTTGGTCTAAGCATCCTGTAGTTTTTCCAAAAATGACAAGAAAAACCCCTATTATGAATGCTCCAAATATATTCACTGATGGGCCAAATAATGGTACAGCAGCAGTAGTTACCCCTGATCAAACTTTTACATTTTTAGTACCAAAACAATCAGCTCAAAAGGTAGAGCTTAATGCAGTTTTACAAGCCTTTTTAATGTTTAAAGATTCTGTATTTAATTTATTTTCTGATATTCAGTATGTAGTTAATGCTATAGTATCTCTTGAAGATGCTGGTAGGATTTCCCCTTCTTCTACTGTTTTCTCTTTGTTTTCCACTATACAAAGTCTAATCTGGGACAGAAAAGATCCATTCTTTATAGGACATATTAGAGCACATACAGGATTGCCTGGAGCCCTTAGTTTGGGCAATGATTTAGCAGATAAAACTACACATGACATACATATTTTCTCTACACTAGAAGAAGCTACGAATTTTCATAAAAAATTCCATGTTAATGCTAATACTTTACAAAAGCGTTTTAAAATAACTAAGGAACAATCCAGACATATAATAAAACAATGTCAAAATTGTGTGACCTTTTTACCACAAGTTAATCTTGGAGTCAATCCTAGAGGACTGATACCTAACCATATTTGGCAGATGGACGTCACACACTTGCCAGAATTTGGAAAATTAAAATATTTACATGTTACAGTTGATAGTTCTTCCGGATTTTTGATGGACTCCCTTCATGCCGGAGAACAATCTAAAGATGTTATAGCTCATTGCTTACAAAATTTTGCCACTGTGGGCGTTCCTAAACAGTTAAAAACTGATAACAGTCCTGGCTATACCTCTACCTCTTTTAAACAATTTTGCTCATCATTTGGTATTACTCATATAACAGGAATTCCATACAATCCACAGGGACAAGGCATAGTTGAAAGAGATCATCAAACTATTAAAACGTACTTATTAAAGCAAAAAGAGTGAATTGGAAAGGGGTATATATCCCCCAAAGATAAACTTAAAATAACGCTTTTTACTCTAAACTTTTTAAATTTGGATTCATCAGGACTTAGTGCTGTAGAAAGACATATGTATCCAAAAAATGTGCATAAGCCTAAAGTTCTTTGGAAAGATATTCTAACAGGACAATGGAAAGGTTCTGACCCAGTGATTGTCTGGAGTCGGGGCTCTGTCTGTGTGTTTCCACAGGGAGAACAGCAACCTATTTGGATTCCTGAAAGACTGACTAAAACGATTTCTACAGATCGAAAAGAAGATGATTTGACTCAAATCCATAACAGCTGATATCCAGAACTCCAGCTTGGCCATTCTTACATCTGCAACAGTGATTAACCAGGATTCTTTTTTCAATACCTATTTTATTATTGCATTTTTCCACATCATAAGGCTCTATTTTTATTTTTTGAGCTCATACAAACCTAGGTTAATGTTTTTCTGATCAGTTTCATTTTTTGACTGTGGAGTTTTTAAACATTGCAATGGAGATTTCACCTAGGTAAAGCTACAAGGCCTTTATTATTATCTTATGTGTTGTACATTTGTTTGCACATTTGTGTTTTGTGTTGTATGTCTGTGTGTGCGTATGTCCATATTTCATATATGAGGAGCGCTCATTAGAATATGGATCCGAATTATTTTTGTTATTCACGTGATTTAAATGGATTAATTTAAATTAGGTAAACAGCTGTTAAGGATTGTTTTTAAAGGTGGTTAACAGATCTGCTTGTTTACTAATTTAAATCAGGTAAACAGCTGTTAAAGATTGTTTTTTAAGGAGGTTAACAAGTCTGTTTGTTTACTTTCACCTTTCCTTTTCATTATATTTAATAATTCTTTTCAGGATAATGTCTGTTTAGCATCATTGCCAGAATTCCTATCTTCATCCCAATGAATATAACTCAACAAGTATGCTCAATCAAGGAGTCAACTTACTTTAGAAGGAAACGGACTTTGGGAGGAGACGGACAGATTGATAGATTCCTCCACTTTGAACTGCTTACAGAACTTGCCTAGACTATGTAACTATCGTTTGGTAGAGCGAATTGTGGTAATGCTGGCATATCTTTGCTGATGGTGTCACCAGTGATTTTTACTGATGGTGTCACCAATGATGCAATTTTTCCTCCGTCATGAAGGCATCTTAACCACCTTCAAATTAACCTTTTAAAGCCTTTTAATTATCATCTATACTGTACTTTTAAATGAACTTTTTCACCACCTACAGCTTCACTATTTTAAATGAGGCTTAGATTCTGTTTAAATTGCTTAATGTTAGTTTACTTGGCTGCCCTTCAACCAAAGGCCTTTTTTACTCCATTAAGAAGCTTTGTCTTAATCTGCCATGTACAAATACCTTTGTTCTTCCTTCTTCCTTTCTCAAGATTTTAAAGTAAGTCTAGTTTCCTCAAAATCTATTTAAATGGCATTCTACAACTTTTTACATTACCACACAGAGATTATCTCATCTAGAAACACTTCTTTTTCCATTAACCTCTTATATTAAAATATATTTCCACATCTTGAATCTTTTTCTATCTCTTTTTTAACCATTAACCCTTTTTATAAATTCAAATTTTGAAACAACTCTTATGAAATTTTTGATTTAGACAAATTACTCCACTTTAATAGGATGAAATACTTTCATGTTTTTTTTTATGGTACCATAATACTATAATTGAAACCCAACTGAAACTTATTATACTCTTTGTATATAAATTACACCTGATAGAATCTTAACACTTAGTAACCTTGTTTTGGCAAAGACACAGACCAAAGCAATATTAAACCTTTTTTCAATTTACCAATTTATGAAAACACACATAATTTTTAAATATATTACCTTATGGAACTTAATAAGTAAAGAGTACTTGATTTTATATTTAGTGGTTGATATTTTAACACTTTAGCTTTGTAAATTAATTAGAACTTTGTAGAAACCAAGATCTTAGACAAATGTAGTAAACAGAATTAGCCATCTATTTCTTGAAGAAAAATCCTTCTACAGGATACCATGATGGTCCCATTGATATACTTAATAACTCGTCTTTAAAAAGCCATGGACATTCTCTTGCCTTCCCTCAGGGGTGAGCAATTTCACTTACCCCCAAGCTTCAGGCGTTCCGCGTACGAGCCACCAGATGCCGCAGTCTCTGGCTGGGCACAAATCACGAGTCTCCACACAGCTTGTAGATTCAAACAGCAATTCTTTATTCCCGAACTCACACCGGCCATCTACAAACACATTCTGGGGAAATCGATGATGTTCTCTGCCCAAATCCACTCTCTGCCCAAATCCACTCTCTGCCCAAATCCACTACTCCTGGGATTCTGTCTCCCAAATATACTGTCTGACCCTAAGAACTCAAGAGGAACTCAGCAGCAGGATATGCCCTATTCTAAAGGGGAACACCCTAATCTCCTATTATGCTAAACCGCCCTATTCTAAAGGGGGAACACCCAAATCTCCTATTATACTAAACCAGGAACACCCTAAACATGGATCCGCCCTGGTCCCTCAGCAAGGTCACCTTATATGCAATGTCCTGCAAAATGTCCTATTTCCATGAGTCCTTCCACTAAAGAAAATTGGGGGTACGCTGACAAGGAAATTGTCTTCTTCTAGTGTAGAGAAAATATGTATGTCGTGTTTAGTTTTATCTGCTAAATCATTGCCCAAACTAAGGGCTCCAGGCAATCCTATATGTGCTCTAATATGTCCTATAAAGAATGGATCTTTTCTGTCCCAAATTAGACTTTGTATAGTGGAAAACAAAGAGAAAACAGTAGAAGAAGGATTCCTCCACTTTGAACTGCTTACAGAACTTGCCTAGACTATGTAACTATCGTTTGGTACAGCGAATTGTGGTAATGCTGGCATATCTTTGCTGATGGTGTCACCAGTGATTTTTGCTGATGGTGTCACCAATGATGCAACTTTTCCAAAGGAACTGTCAATTGGCTTGGTGTCGTGGCATTTCTGTATCCTCCTCCCTTCTGCTAGTGATGGTCTAAATTTGGGGGCCAATGGCTATATGCTGGACCGGTAGTCAGTGACGGGTATGATCCAATTGCAGTGGTATCAACCTAAGACAGGAGGCTGACGACTAAAGGTCAGTTGCCTAAAGGTCAGTTTTCCGATGACGGTTAAGAACCATATGTTGAATTGGACAACCTACCAGGCACGGTCCTTAAGCCACATTAACCTCTCTGCCCCACTGGCACCAAGGCCAAATTTGGGGTCCAACAGAGGTGAGGCAAAGAACCTCACCCCCCCCACTGGTGCATAGACCTATCCACAAGTATGTCTGTATGCTGGACCAGTAGTCAGTGACGGGTATGATCCAGTTGCAGTGGTATCAACCTAAGACAGGAGGCTGACGCCTAAAGGTCAGTTTTCCAATGATGGGAAAGAACCATATGTTGAACTGGACAACCTACCAGGCACGGTCCTTAAGCCACATTACTTGTTGTTTAATCAATCAGAAGGGGGAAGATGCTGGGATCCATCAGCCAAGTAGGTATGACAATTTCCTTGCCAGTGTACCCCCATGTTTCCTTAGTGGAAGAACTCATGGAAATAGGACATTTTGCAGGACATTGCAAGTAAGGAGACCTTGCTCGAGGACCAGGGCGGATCCATGTTTAGGGTGTTCCTGGTTTAGCATAATAGGAGATTAGGGTGTTCCCCCTTTAGAATAGGGCGGTTTAGCATAATAGGAGATTAGGGTGTTCCCCTTTAGAATAGGGTGTATCCTGCTGCTGAGTTCCTCTTGAGTTCTTAGGGTCAGACAGTATATTTGGGAGACAGAAGCCCAGGAGTAGTGGATTTGGGCAGAGAGTGGATTTGGGCAGAGAGTGGATTTGGGCAGAGAACGTGGATTTCCCCAGAACGTGTCTGTAGACGGCCTGTGTGAGTTCGGGAATAAAGAATTGCTGTTTGAATCTACAAGCTGTGTGGAGAATCGTGATTTGTGCCCAGCCAGAGACTGCAGCATCTGACCGCAATTAAAACCAAAACAGTCCCACATGACCCTCATCTTCTTCCATATAGACACTCATAATAACCTCTGACTAAAGTTTTCAATGAGGGGTGCAGCCTTAGACATTGTCCAAAATAAGCACCATTGCCCCTTGTTTGCCTAAAGTGAGGGTGGCCTGGACACCCTTCCTGTGAACCAAGAGTGATCAAATATGCCGGCTATATAACTGCTCTGCTTCTCCTAAATGAGGCTTACTGACTGTCTGGTATAGATTCTTTATGTGAATTGGTGTCATGAGAAAACCTAAGCACATATCAGCTAGCCTCTGCAGGGTTTGAAGAACTGATTTGACCCAAAGGATCCATATTCTCACTTGATGGAGGTCAGGAAGCTAACAGAGGAAGGCGAGAACCTTCATTCACAATAACTGCTCTTTTGGCCATTTTGGTTTGGATGCACACTTGGAAACTTTCTTTAGATCCATCAGGTGCTGAGAATCTGAGCGACTCTCTCACACAGGGCCAAGAGGCTGATTCAGACACATCCCTTTCCAAAGCAATTAAGCAAAGAGCCACAGGTGATGCCCATTCATTTCCATTTAAAAACTGTTTTCTTCAGGCTTCACAAAGGGGTGGCCTGAGGCAAGGACCTTCCTGACATTCAGGACAATAGAACAATAGGTAAGCAAAAGGCCCAAAGCAGTGTTTCTCCACTGAGACTTTACTGGTCACACTGATATCTGAGTTTTCTGAGATGCTCGCCATTCCCTTCAGCTATCCAGTACATGGTCATGTCACAGAGTTTGGAGGTGGTACATATTTGGAAACAAAACCATGAGGCTATCCTGGAGATTGTCCAGTATTCAGGAAGAAAAGAGGAGCTTAGGAAGGTAGTAGGTGTTGCCCATCCATAAGGCAAGCCGCTCTCCATTCTTAAATTGGGTGGGATGAATGCTGGGTAGCTTTCTACTACACAGGACACAACCATTGATGCATTCGCTTTTCTAATGTCTACAACCACGGATACAGTGGGATACAAAGACATAGAAACATTCGTGTTATCAAACGACTTTCTCGAAACATTCCAGTCTAAACAAATAAACCGCCTTTCCTACCTATTCTCAGAACCTGAGACAAAACCACACACTAACACAGACACCCACAATGGCACCTCCTTCCCCCAAGTATGTCTGTGACTATCTTGAGTGTCCTCTGACTGGTAGGCCTTACTATGTTCCCCCCAAATTGCGTGTCCTGTCTCAGATCTGGTATTTTTGGCCAACTCTTTGAAGTTGTCAGGAGTCATGGTTTAGCCACTACCTGCTTTCCCAGAAAAGGCCCCTCTTCAAAGCTCTCCTGGCATTTGGCCATCATCACATAAGTAGGTACCAATAAAGACTGACTCTGTCCTTGGTAAATCCAAACAATTGAGACCACAGGGACTGGGACTGGGCCTTGCTCTGTGTGCCTGGCTTCCTGGATCCCAAGTTCAGAGAGTTCCATCAACAAGAAAGTGTGGTAGGTCACTTCCTTCAGGAACTGAACGAGGTCACTGCCTTGGCAATCACTTTGTTCTAACAATTGCTTCCAAGGGTCCCATGAGATGGAGGCTGCCCCTACTTCATGTGACACTTTCACAAGTTAGAATGGTATATCAACCATAGGCACCTGGGAACAGCTGTCCACACAGGCCTGGTTTGGTCCATTTAATCTACATTAAGAAGAGAGAGGCTGATTCAGACACATCCCTTCATTCTGACCAGGTTGTTTGATATGTAAGTTGACATGGAGTTGACTTTTGCTCTCTCAGGTCCTTGATAGGTGAAAAGGTCGGTCGAATGTTGGAGGAAAAGACCACCAAGAGACTGTCTCATGCCACAGCCAAGGGTTTTTTGGGGGTCCAGCATGCTGGGGCTCAGAGCTCACTCCAGAGGAGCAAAGAGCAAAGAGCCCCGAGAACAACTTGAGCAGGGTTTATATATATTCTTTAGAGAGGGCAGGGACTTTACATACATTCTAGCCTCCTTTTGCAAATCATCATATACCACGGAAAAATCAAATAACAACTCTAAAACATGATTAGCACATTCATTGGCGGACACACGTCGGGCAGGAGTGATTGCTCAGCCCTGAGAATGGGTATACATTTAAACTGATTGGTTGAAGCCCTGAGATGTATATGTGCTGAGCTTCACGGTTTCTGGGAAGGGGTTGTTAAGTAACTAGGTGGTCAGGGAAGATTTCAACACACATCTAATGGGCAGTTCCGGGAAATGTCTTAACTGCCACAGGAATTTCAGGTTCTGAGTGCAGCTTGTAAACTTTATAAAACCTGGTTCTTTACGTTTCAATTTCAATTTCTTTTATTATTTAATTTCCCACTGCGTTTTCTGAAAACTTTTAATCTTAAAAATAATGAATCATAATTATTGCGGGGTCTCACATTCTATTTCTGCCAGTGGAGCGTATTTCTGTCTGATTACAATGAGTTTTACATGCCCAATCTGAGCCTGGAGAAAGGTAAATATGCTATTAAGCAAACAAGTTCCCACAGCTAGCAACACCATAAGGATGATCAGGGGTCCTGCTAAGGCTGATAGGCGTGTAGTTAACCAGGGGGACTGGGTAAACCATGACTCAAACCACCCTTGTTGAATATCCCTTTCTCTCTGGTGCTCTTCAAGGCATTTTCTCAATTTACTCAAGGATTCTTTTACAACTCCAGTATGGTCAGGATAAAAACAACATTCTTCTCTCAGTGCAGCCCAGAAGCTCCCCGCCCTCATGAAGAGGAGGTCTAATCCTCACCTGTTCTGTAAAACCACTTCAGAGAGAGAGGTTAAGGATTTCTGAAAAACTGTGATGCAGGTCTCTAACGTCTTCAAGTCTTGAGATATTGCTGTTTCTAATTGGGCCATTTGTTGTGACCCACGGATCATATCAGCTGTTCCTGTACCCACTCCTGCAGCAGCTCCTATCCCCAATAGGATGGCTAGAGTAAGGGACACAGGCTCCCAGCGAAATCGGGTTTTCTTGTCCCCCTATTAGACCTTCAAATGTTTCTGCATCATGATAGAGCACCCTGGGGAGTTTCTGCACCAATACACAATATTTTAGAGAGCTGTCCAATACCTGGGATGAAATGCAAGGAGTTCTGACTATGTGGAGTTCAGTACCATAAAGGTTCCTTTATTTAGTTCCCAGGGGGAGGAGTCACCTGTACTCTGGACTGGAGAAGTAGGCAAAAACGGAAACTGGGAAGTATGAGATGATAGAGGGGTTCTGGTAGATCTAGGCACTGGGTCCTCCACAGGGTTGGGCCTGTTTGCGACTTTGGAAATCAGCTGGGCACACGTAAAAATCAAGACTGGCTAGTTTACACCTGGGCTGGGGGAGATGACATCCATAATTCATGGTGTAAGGTGGTCTATGTTGCCCTGGTTTGGGTTTGAGTGGGATCTGTGTGGGGTAATCTATGTCAGGGAGATCCCAGTCAGAGAGGCCTATGGCAAGCTGACAAATGTCCAGGTGGAGAGATGGCCATCAAGTCCATAAGGGGGCTCTATGTGAAATAGACCACACTACTTGCCCAGTAGGATTTGTAACTTGCCATTGTTGCTGAACAGGCTGATGGGGATTAGGACTGCTGGTGGTCAGGGGAAGAATCCATAGCCCTACCCACAAGACGGACACGCAACTTGAGAGGGTTACCAGTCTGTTCCAATTTCCAGCCGGAGTCTGCACAGGGCGCAGGCTTGAGATGGGAGACATTAATCCAGGAAGTGATCCCATCCACTTTCACCACTGTAGGTGTTATAAGCAGCACCTGGTATGGTCCTTTCCAGCGGGGTTCCAGGGATGACACCTGATGCCGTCTCACGTAGACAAAGTCTCCAACTTGATATTGATGTGGGGTTCCCTCATCTCCAGGCTGATAAGCAGTGGCCAACTGTTTCCACAGGTATTGCTGGGTGTTGGGTTTGTTCAAGGGCTTTAAGTCTGTCAAACAAGGGGGTGTGAAAGGAATCATTAAGTCTCAGAGTTAGGATTAGGTCCCTTACTGGAGGAGGGGCACCATAGAGTATTTCATAAGGGGTTAAGTTACACAAAGAGGCAGAGAGGTTATTTCTTTCATGAAACAGTGCATAAGGTAGGAGCATAATCCAATTTTTTATGCCGGTTTCCAAGCTTAATTTTGTTAAGTTCTCTTTGATGGTTCTATTCATCCTTTGAACCTGTCCTGAGCTCTGGGGTCTATAAGCACAATGTAACTTCCAATTAATCCCCAGGGTCCTGGTGAATCCCTGACTTACCTGGGCTTCGAATGTTGGTCCGTTATCAGACCCTAGTACCTTAGGCAGGCCGAACCTTGGAAAATGTCTTCTAGGATCTTTTTGACCACTTTTTGTTCTCCCCGTTGTGGAAAAAGTTAAAAGAGTCACTCCATTTAGGGCTGCCAATTAAGCTTCCTAATCTGCTCTTCTGTTTCCAACCGCCACGGGGTCGTTTTCCTTCTGGTGCCCTGGACAGTGCACTATAGCTAGGTCCTTAGGGCCCTGCACTGCTGAGAGAAGTTGGAGGATCTCATCTTTGTTCTTTATTTCTTTCCCAGTGGAGGTTAATAGCCACCTTTGCTGGTAAGTAGCCCCCTGCACATTTGCAGTGACAAATGTGTATATGGTGGCCCTTTTGCCTGTTGCTAGTTCCAATGGTTTCGTAAGGGCAATCAGTTCTGCTTTTTGGGCTGATGTCCCTTCTGGGAGACCAGAGAACAAGATGACATTAGTTTCGCTAACTACTGCTGCTCCAGCCCGCTGCTTACCGTCTTGGAGGAAGCTGGTGCTCTCCGTAAACCATACGACTTCAGGGCGAGGCAGTGGCTGATCCTTCAAGTCTCGTTGTATACTGTTTTCCTCTGCCAGTATGTGTTGACACTCATGAGCGACGGGTCCTGATGATACTTCTGGCAGCAGTGTAGCCGGGTTGAGTGGAGCAGGGGGTCCCAACATTATTCTGCCTTTGTCAAGCAAGAGGCTCTGGTAGTGGTTTATTCTGAAGTTTGATAGCCACCTTTCTGGACGCTGACAGATGATGCTCTCCAGGGCATGGGGGGCTATAATGGTTAGCTTCTGTCCCAAGTTCATATACGAGCATCTTTTATTAGAAGGGCTGCCGCTGTTATAGCTCTTAAGCAATGGAGCCACCCGCTAGCCACTGGGTCCAATTTTTTTGATAAGAATGCTACGGGCCTTTTCAAAGGTCCCAAAGTCTGAGTGATCACTCCCAGTGCTATTCCTTTCTTTTCCTCGATGTAAAGAGTGAAGGGTTTTTCTACATCTGGGAGTGCTAAGGCCGGAGCAGATAGCAGCACCTTTTTTTGACATTATAAAAAGCTTATTGTGCTCAGGGTTCCATTGGAAGTAGGCATCCCCCTTTATCAGCGGGTATAAAGGGGCAGCCAGAGATGCAAACCCAGGAATCCATAACCTGCAAGAGTCGGCAGTCCCAAGAAACTCTCTGAGTTGTCTCTTATTATATGGGGGCGGTATCAGCACAACAGTTTGTTTTCTGCGCTCAGTGAGCCATTGTTTGCCACCCCTAAGAGAATCACCAAGGAAGATTACTTCTTGCTGACAAATTTGGACCTTATGGCAGAAGCCCTATATCCAAGCCGAGCAAGCTCAGATAATAGTGCTTGGGCCCCAGACTCATAGTTCTCCTTGGTGTCGGCTGACAGTAGGAGATCATCCACATATTGGAGTAGGGTGACTTCGGGGTGTACAGTTCTGAAGTCGTTGAAGTCCCTGTGGAGGGCTTCATCAAAGAGAGTGGGGGAGTACTTGAACCCCTGTGGGAGTCTAGTCCAGGTTACTTGGCCAGATGTTCCAGTTTCTGGGTCTATCTACCTGAAAGCAAACAGGAACTGACTGTCCTTATGTAGGTGGAAAGCAGAAGTAAGCATCTTTTAAGTCCACCACAGTGTACCATTCCCGCTCCAGATTCAGAGTGCTAAGCAAATTATATGGAGTGGGTACTGTGGGGTGAATGTCCTGCACTCTGTTGTTAATTCTCTTAGGTCTTGAACAGGACGGTAGTCCCCAGTTCCTGGCTTTCCTACTGGTAACAGGGGGGTATTCCTGGCTGATTTACAGGGCCTTAGGATACCAAGAGCCAGGTATTTCTGAATATGGCGCCTTATCCCATCCTTAGCTTCTTTGCTTAGAGGATATTGTTTAACACTGATTAGAGAGACAGAGGCTTTTAATTCTACTACTATTGGAGGTTGTTTTATGGCAAGACCTAATCCAGCAGTTTCTGCCCAGGTATTAGGATAATCTTTTATACATTTATGTGCTAGTTTGCCTGTTTGATCAGTCCTAGGGAGCGAGAAGAGTTGTTGTTCATCTTCTGTGGACATAGTCAAAGCCGTGACTATGGGAGTTTTTACTGAAGGCTTTAGAAACTTCACTTGGGGACCATCAGAGTTAAAGGTTATTCTATCCCGGAGTTTGGTAAGCAGTTCCCTGCCCATCAATGGGGCTGGGCATTCTAGGACTACTAGGAAAGAGTGGTGGACTTTTCCCTTTCCTACATCCATAATACTCTTAGTTGTCCAAGCCCGATATCTACTGCCATTAGCCCCTTGAACAAGAGACCCTTTATTTGATAGGGGGCCAAGTGGGGTTTTAAGGGCTGAGTATACTGCTCCTGTATCCACTTCAAAGTTCACTAGAGTCTCCTCCACTTCAAATGTTACCCTGAGCTCGGGGAGGAGATCTGAGCCCCGACATTCCTAGTCCTCTTCTTGAGTCAGCATGGCGGGCTGGGGTGGCTGCTTCTTTTTGGGGCACTCTATGGCCCAGTGTCCTTTTTCTTTAAAGTAGGCACATTGATTTGAGGCCAGGGGCAGCCTTTGGCATGGGACCAGGTATCCCTTCCTGTCTTCCTGCTTTTTAACTTCTGGCGTATTTGCTGCTGTGAACAAAACCTTAGCCAATGCTTTAGTCTGCCTTTTGCTCATTTCATCCTCCTTTTGTTCTCTTTCCTTCTCTCTCCTCTGTTTCCTCTCCTCCTCAGATTCTCTCTTATAATATACTTTCTCAACCTCTCTGAATAAATCTCTTAAAGTCATATGTTGTAATCCATCTAGACCTTGTAAATCTCTTCTAGTATCTGGGGCAGCCTGCTCGATAAAGGCCATTCCAACAGATGCTCTTTGGTCCTCTGCCTGAGGGTCAAAAGGAGTATATTTCTTAATGCTTCCATAATTCTCTCAAGAAACATAGAGGGAGACTCATTAGGCCCTTGGATAATCGCTCTTACCTTGGCCAAATTAGTCAGCCCTCTGGCGGCCGCTCGGAGACCTGCTATTAGAGCCTGGCGATAAGTGGAAAGATGCTACCTACCTTCAAAGGTGTTGGGGTCCCAGTTGTGTCGTTTTATTGGCCCGTAAGGATGGAGAGGGAGCATCACAGGGGCTTCCGAGTTTTCTATTATCCATTGCTGGCGGTTTTCTTTAGTTGGCCCAGCTTCCTCCAGGGTCGTAGGGGCAGCTGCTACTGCAGGGAAGTCCCCTGGAGGGCTTGGGTCCGGACTAAATGCCTCTAGTGGTGGAGAGGCTGAGTCAGCGTCGGGAAGATCATCAAGATCATGTTGGGGGTTGTGGAGCAAGGGTAGAGGATAAGGAGGGGGAGGAGTGTCCAGTCTTGTGACTCAGGGAGAATGAAGGGAAGAGGGGGAGGAGTGGAAGTTTTGAATTATAGGATCGTGGGGGAAGGGTTATATGGCTGTTGATCTGGGTGGACACGTGACCCCGGCTGAAAGACAATATCTCTGACTTTTTGGGTTAGAGGGAAGTGGAAGGATCATTCTGGGGGACATCCAACTCCGAGGATGGGCTGTTAAGGACTGTAAACAAGTCAGAATGGCACCTGTTATTTTGCCAGAGAAATGTTAGAGTCTGTAAACAAGTCTTCATGGTGCCTGGCAAAATGCCAGAGGGAGTGGTTTGTGAAGTAACAAAAGCGAGCCATTAAGTTTGGAGATTCCTTATTGGTTGACTGCTGTATCTATTTTATGCTAATTAGATAAGCTGTGTAAAATGTATAAATATCGCTCAGATCCTACAATAAATGGCTCCTATTCCTGCTGTATCAACGTACACAAGTCATTCGTCACCCCCCGGATATTTTGCTGCAGCCGGACTGCGGCAATGGGCCATTCTGAAGCACAGAGTCTGCCAGGTACAGCGTTTTACTGAAAAAAAAAGATTCTGGGCCCTTGAGCGGACATCAGTCCAATGATCAAGGGTAAGGTACAGAGCTGTGCAAGTACTTTGTCCCATAATGGGAATTATTCAAACAGGGACAGTGAATACACAAACAAGACACAGACAAAAACAAACAGTAAACGTTTAACATGAGTCCAAGATAAAGATTAGAACTGAGTAACTGGCAAAACCTGATGGGTTAGACAATAAAGACAGACAGTAAACTCAACATGAGTTTCTGACAATGAACAAAACTGAGTAGCCGGCAAAACCAGATGGGCTGTCAAACCGAATCCTGAAGCAAAATATAACTGAGTTGAGGAAACTACTATTCCTCGAATTCCCGAGTCCTCTGGAGCGTCCCCCAGGGACGTGGCCTGTGGCTCTGTTAAACATCTGTCAGCCACCTTCAGAGAGAGCTTACGCTCTTCACTGACAGCCACTTAGCCAAGCCCTGACCTGAAACCTGAAACCAGAAAGAGGCACCTTACTTACCCCGAGAGTTGGGGTAAGTAAGGTGGGGTCTTTCGTCCGCCGCTGCCAGATGTCTCACGTGGGGCCTCCAGATGAAAAGATGGGGCGAATGTCGGAGGAAAAGACCACCAAGAGACTGTCTCATGCAACAGCAAAGGGTTTATTGGGGGTCCAGCATGCTGGGGTTCAGAGCTCACTTCAGAGATGCAAAGAACAAAGAGCCCCGAGAACAACTTGAGCAGAGTTTATACACATTCTTTAGAGAGGGCAGGGACTTTACATACATCATAGCCTCCTTTAGCAAATCATCATATACCACGGGAAAATCAAATAACAACTCTAAAACATGATTAGCACCTTCATTGGTGGGAACACATCGGGCAGGGGTTATTGGTCAGCCATGAGAAGGGGTATACGTTTAAAATGATTGGTTGAAGACCTGAGATGTATATGTGCTGAGCTGCACGGTTTCTGGTAAGGGGTTGTTAAGTAACTAGGTGGTCAGGGAAGATTTCAACACACATCTAATGGGCAGGTCTGGGAAATGTCTTAACTGCCACAGATTTTCAGGTTCTGAGTGCAGCTTGTAAACTTTACAAAACCTGGTTCTTTTGTTTGAATTTTAATTTCTTTTATACTTTCAGAACCTTACAAAGAAAGGTGTGAGACTTCATCCACAATGACTGCTCTTTTGGCCATTTTGGTTATGGGTGCATGCATGGGATCTTTATTTAGATCCATATGGTGGTGATATTCTAAGCCACAGCATCACTCAGAGCCTAGAGGCTGATTAAGACACACCCATTTCCAAAGCAATTACTTTTCTTAGGTCAGTTACAGAACTCAGTCTCTGAGCGGAATCACACCAGAGTTCAACCCCAGGTGGACCCAGTCATCTCTTCCAACCGCCACACAAATGACCACAATTAAAACCAAAACACTCCCCCAAGGCCCTCATCTTCTTCCATATAGACACTCATCATTCCCTCTCGCTGGATGTTTCCATGAATGGCACAGCCCAAGAGAGTGTCCAAAATAATCTCCCTTGCCCCTCATTAGCCTAACCTCAGGGTGGCCTGGACACCCTTCCTGTGAACCAGGATTGATCACATAGGTCTGACGTTAATGCTGCTCTGCTACTCCAGTTTGAAGCCTACTGAATGTCAGGTATTGTTTCTTTATGTGATTTGGAGTCATGAGGAAACCCAAGCACCTCTGCAGGGCTTGGAAGAACTCATTTGACTAAAAGGATCCCTACTATCACTTGATGGAGGTCAGGAACCTAACAGAGGAAGGTGAGAGACTTCATCCACAATGACTGATCTTTTTGTCATTTTGGTTTTGGATGCACACATTAGATCTTTCTTTAGATCCATCAGGTGCTGATAATCTAAGCCACAGCCTCACACAGAGCCAAGAGGCTGATTCAGCCAAAACCATTTTCAAAGCAATAAAGCAAAGAGCCACAGGTGATGCCCATTCATTTCCATTTGAAAACTGTTTTCTTCAGGCTTCACAAAGGAGTGGCCTGAGGCAAAGAACTTCCTAACATTCAGGGCAACAAAACAATAGGTTTGCAAAAGGCCCAAAGCAGGGTTTCTCCACTGAGACTTTCCTGGTCACACTGATATCTGAGTTTTCTGAGATGCTCGCCATTCCCTTCAGCTATCCAGTACATGGCCATGTCACAGAGCTCGAAGGTGGTACATATCTTGGACACAAAACTATGAGCCTATTCTGGAAAGTGGCCAGAATTCAGAAAGAAAACAGAAACTTAGGAAAAGAGTAGGTGTTGCCCATGGATAAGGCAAGCTGCAGTCCATTCCTAAAATGGGCAGGGTTAATGCTGGGAATCTTTCTACTAGACAGGACACATTCACTGATAGATTCTAATTTCTAATGTGTACAACCATGGACACAGTGGGATACACAGACACAGAAACACTCACCTTGTCAAAGGACTTTCTAGAAAGAGTCCACTCTAAACTGAACAAACCGCCTTTCCTACCTATTCTCAGAACATGAGACAAAACCACAAACCCACTCCCACACTCAAAAAGGCACCTCCTTCCCAAGTAGGTCTGTGACTATCCAGAGTGTCCTCTGACTAATGGGCCATACTGTGTTCCCCTAAATTGGCCTGTCCTGTCTCAGATCTGGTCTCCTTGTCCAAGTCTGTGAAGTTGTCAGGAGCCTGTGCTGACCACTACCTGCTTTCTCAGGAAAGGCCCCTCTTCAGAGCTCTACTTGCATTTGGCCATTTTCAAATCACTAGGTACCAAGAAAGACAGACTCTGTCCTAGGTAAATCCAAACAAGTGAGACCACTGGGAATGGGACTGGGACTGGCTCTGTGTGCCTGGCTTCCTGGATCCCAAGTTCAGCGAGTTCCATCACCAAAGAAGTGAGGTAGGTCAATTCCTTCAGGAAGGGAATGAGGTCACTGCCTTGGCAACCACTTTGTCCTAACAGTTGCTTCCAAGGGTCCCTTGAGATGGAGGCTGCCCCTACTTCCTGTGACACTGTCACAAGTTACAATGGTATATCAACCACAGGCACCAAGGAGAAGCTCTCCACACAGGGTTGGTATGGTCCATATTTTTATATCATGAGGAGAGAGGCTGATTCAGACACATACCTTCATCCTGATCAGGTTGTTTGCATTGGAAGATGACTTTTGCTCTCTCAGGTCCTTCATAGCTGCCTACATCTTCTCCAGGGATCATTTCTGCATGGACCTTTGATGTTCTCAGCAGGTGGAAGATCCCCTACATTCCTGTATTGTAAGACCAACTCTGTCCCTGCTCTTCTGTAAAGTTAGATCGAGGGAAGAGTGTATGGTTAAGGTTAATAATATATTCTATTTGGGTTAGAAATCATTCTGCAGGATAAATAATGCTATTGGGAACCTGCGATATTCACAAGAATATATTCGTAAAATATAAGTATGAAACCAGAAATATAGGAATGATTTGAAGCCCAGAAGGACATTGGGCCCTTTAGTGGGATACTTAGCTTTGAATTTTGTTCTGCACAGATGTCTCAGATGAATCAATATGCAAAGGCATAGGACCTTGTACCTTGGAAGATTGAATGTCCAAGAGAACATCCAGTCAGAAAGAAAGAGTTGGTAGGATTAGGAAGATAGTCAGTAGGTTTAGAAAAAAGAGTGAGTATAGGATGTGGACAAAACGTTCATTAGCAATAGGGTTTCAGGTAGAGAGTGAACATAAATTTGAGCACATATGAAGAGTCAGTCACAATGATGAACTGGGGAAAATATGTAGGAAAGCAGATATCAATAGAGACTTCAGGAAATCAGCAAAGTATAATGTGAGTGATAGGATTAGACACTTTCAACATGTTTGAGGTTGAATATATAATCTTAGAAAGAAAGAAATGTGTATTCACCAATAGGATTGACATTTGAGAGCATTAGGCAACCTGGACATGGTTGTTTTAAGTAATCCATGCTCACTTTCCATTTTGCTTTGGTTAAAGGTTAATAGGTATTTGTCACTTCCTGTTTTTCTGTATGCTTAACAAAACACTGTTGAAATCTGGAGAACTGTTTGCTCATTTTGTTCCCAGAATGTGCTCTCCCCAACTGACAAACTGCAGAATGTACTCCCTCACCCGGTTGGACGCAAACCGCCCACTCACCCTGACCCATCAATAAATTTCCCTCCCTGCCCTCGCCAAGGAAAGTATAAAAGCTCTGTTAAAGCTGTTCTCAGGGCTCTCTGCTCTATTCAAGTGAGCTCTGAGCCCCAACATGCTGGACCCCCAATAAACCCTTTGCTGTTGCTGAGTGAAAATGGTATACTGTTCTGTACTTAAAAGATGCTTTCATTTGCTTGCCTCTGCATAAAGATAGTCAGTTGCTGTTTGCTTTCGAGTGGGTAGACCCAGAAACCAGAAAGTCTGGTCAACTAACTTGAACTAGACTCCCACAGGGGTTCAAAAACTCCCCCACTCTCTTTGATGAAGCCCTCCACAGAGATCTCAACAACTTCAGAACTATGCACCCTGAAGTCACCCTGCTTTTATATGTGGATGTCCTGCTACTGGCAGCCAACACCAAGGAAAACTGTGAGTCTGCGATCCAAGCACTATTATCCGAGCTTCCTCAACTCGGATATAGAGCTTCAGCCAAAAAGGCCCAAATTTGCCAGCAAGAAGTAATCTTCCTGGGGTATTCCATTAGGGGCGGTAAATGATGGCTCACTGAGCCCAGAAAACAAACTGTTGGGCAGATACCACCCCCATCTAACAGGAGACAAAACAGAGATTTTCTTGGACTGCTGGCTTTTGCAGGTTATTGATACCTGGGTTTGTGTTCTCAGCTGCTCCTTTATACCCGCTGTTAAATGAGAATGCCCAATTCCAATGAACCCTTGAGCACCAGCAAGCTTTTGATAACATCTAAGGACACTGACACTGAACTCCTCAACTTCACTGAGCCCAGCCTGCAATTTCAGAAAGCCCTACACTACATTAAAAATGTACATCAACTCACTCACCTTGGTTCAAAGAAACTGCAGCCATTCCTGAAGGATCAAGGACAGAGTTTTCGACTAACTCACTCACAGCGAAAGGAAATAACTGAACAGGTAACAAAAGCCTATCAGTTCTGTCAATTGGTTAAAGCTTACCCTTCCAAGCTTCCTGCAGGAAAGCACCTACGAGGAACCAGACCAGGACAATTCTGGGAAGTGGACTTTACTGAAATTAAGCCAGGAAGATATGGACATGAATATCTCCTAGTCTTTGTAGATATATTTTCAGGATGGATTGAAGCCTTCCCCCCCCCCAAAAAAAAAAAAAAAAACACGGCACAAATGGTGGTCAAGAAGATCCTGAAAAATATTAAGATATTTTTCCAAGACACGGCCTTCCTAAGGTAATAGGATCTGATAATTGAACGGCATTCATGGGCCAGGTAAGTCAGGGGTTAGCCAGGACCCTGGGGATCAGTTGGTAGTTACATTGTGCTTATACACCCCAGAGCTCAGGACAGGTTAAAAAAAATAAATAGAACCATTAAAGAGACCTTAACGAAATTAAGCTTAGATACCAACATAAAAGATTAGACTATGCTCCTGCCTTATGCACTATTTCATGCAAGAAATACCCCCTCTGTTTCTTTGTGTAAACTCACCCCCTATGAAATTCTCTATGATGCCTCTCCTGCAGTAAGGGACCTAACCCCAACTCTAAGACCTAAACATTCCTTCCACACCCCCTTGCTTGACAGACTTAAATCTCTTGAAAGAACTCAGCGATACCTGTGGAAATAGCTGGCGACTGCTTTCCAACCTGGGGATGAGGGGACTCCACATCGATGTCAAGTAAGAGACATCATCTACATAAGACGACACTAGGTGTCATCCCTGGATGCTACTTATAACACCTACAGCGGTAAAAGTTGACAGAATCACTTCCTGAATCCATGCCTCTAATCTCAAGCCTGCACCCTGTCCAGACTCTGGCTGGAAACTGGAAAAGACTGGTAACCCTTTCAAATTGTGTATTCGTCATGTGGATAAGGCTATAGACTCTCCCCTTGGCCATGAGTAGACCTAACGCGCATCAGCACGTTCAGCAGCAATGGCTGATCACAAATCCTACTAGACAAGAAGTATGGTCTACCTCACATACAGCCCCCTTAGTGATCTTGTGGCCATCTCTCCACCCAGATATTTGTCAGCTGGCTATAGGTCTTTCTTATTAGGATATCCCAGATGAAGAGGATCCCACTAAAATTCCATTAAATCCTTTCCGTACAATAGATAATGGAAACAAACATTATGGATGTAGGGACATGCGAGCCAGATGCAGATTGGCTAGCCTAGATTAGTATGTTTGCCCCGCAGACTATTAAAGCCTCAAAGAGCCATGGCTGTGTGGGGGAAAAGCCAAATCTTCTGTAAGTCATGAGGATTTCAGCATAGATGGGTTGCCTGATGGAACCCAAAATCCTCATTAAATTCAGTACACAGCATTGGCCATATTACCAATTAGACAACCAAAACCAAACCCCCAGAGAAGTCTCTAGATCCTCAAATTCTGTGTGACCTTTTTAACTTCTGCAAGTGCTCAAAAGGGTGAAAGGAAATTCCCCTATGTGAAGGCCTTTTCCCTCTTTCGCTCACATCCTGAACTATGCTTCTCCAATAGATCCTCACCCTCAGCCTTCTGCTCAAGACTCTCTGCTGTCAGTCCCAGCTCACCAACCTGATTTCTCTCCTCCAATTACTAGATCAAACACCCAAACCTCTGCCGGTTCTCAGACCATTGGCCCCTTGCTGAGGTAGCAGGTACTGAGGTACCCCTCCACCCACTCACTCCTCTCTTCTCCTGTCAGTGCCCACACCGGGTCTAACCAGGTCCTCTTACCAGCTAACACAAAGCTCAAACCAGCTTAGGAGAGCCCTCAGACCCCTATCTAAGATGTAATGAAAATGGCCTTTAAAGTTCCTTTGTCATCACTAAAAACAGGTTACTTAGAATTTAAAGTACCTCACAGGCTTTTTGGGATACTCACTCCTGTCTTCCCCTCTGCTCTACCTGTTCTACTGCTCAAGTTTTAGTTGCTAGGAAAATCCCAAACCCCTTTCTCATTATTCTTTTACATCTCACCTGCCTCATTCTCAGATCCACAGAGCTGCTCTCACCCCCCGCCTTCCCCATCTTCCCCCTCTGTACCAGGCCCAGAGAAAAATCTTAACTGAACTTCTTCAGAAGTCTTCACCATGGCTGACATTAGGACTTTCAGCAAAAGAGTCCCTACAAAAGAGTTCAGTGTAGATAAACTCCCTTTTTTTCTGTTGCCCTGTTCTACTTAGCCACTGGCTGGAAAAATCAGCACTCCTAAGCTGGATACCCCCTTAATAGTTTTTCACACAATATGTGAACAAAGCCTCTGGCCTTGAGCTGGGGCTTCAAAGAGATGGCTACATTTCAAAGATAAAAAATTACCAGCTGGGCTCCATGGTAACAGCTGCAGGGGGATAAAAGAAAATGAAGAAAAAGCTCTCTCCCTCCCAGGTGTCCTTGAAAAGTTAACTTGCCCAGAACAGAGGAAAAAACAGAAAAAAATTTCTTTTTGTGAAGTTCTGCACACTGTGAACTTCTGAGCCCCTTCCCTTTCATGCTGGGTACAAAATTCTGAAACTACATAAACGTGGGGTTAAGGGAGTTAATTGATTACAACAGAAGCAATGCCCTCTGAATCCAGTGGCAACCAAATAGGACTTTTTCTCTGTCTTCAGTGCTATCTTAGGTGCCTTGCCTTGTCCACCCCTACAACAGTAAAATCTATATACTTAAATATTTTTTATGTTTTCATGAAATGGTCAACAGATGTGATTAATTGTGTAATGGTGCAGATGTTTCCCATAGTGCTCTATAATGATGCAGGTTCATTAGAAGTTCAAACAGGGGGGCATACAACCCGGTTCCGCTGCGAACATATTTCTCTCACTTTAGCCTTCCTATTAGGAATAGAAGTTGCTGCAGGGGTGGGCACAGGAACCACTGCCCTGCTCCATGGGACACAACAAATGACCCAATTAGAAGCAGCAATAGACCAAAACTTAAAGATATTAGAAACCTCCATCACAGCTTTACAGGAATTTTTATCCTCTCTCTCTGAAGTAGTTTTACAGAACAGTCAAGGGTTGGACCTCCTCTTCATGAGAGACGGGGGCCTTTTGCTGCATTGAGGGAAGAATGTTGTTTTTATGGCAAACATACTGTAGTTGTAAAAAAATATATGAGTAAATTAAAAAGACACCTTGAAGAGGGTCAATGAGAGAGAGAGGCACAAAAAGGGTGGTTTGAGTCTGGTTCATACAGTACCCCTGGTTAACTTCGCTTCTATCAACCCTGGTCGGTCCAATAATAATCCTCATATTATTGCTAACTATGAAACCCTGTGTGCTCAAACGTGTAATTTGTTTTCTCCAAGCTCAAATTGGAGAATTTAAACTTTTGGTAATTCCCCACTTGCAGACATAGAATGTGACACCCACCAATGATCACTTTTATGATTAACAGTAGCCAGAAGAAGTGGGAAAAGAAAGGTTAATAAAATAGGTACTTGTAATTTCCTGTTTTTTCTGTATGCTTAACAAAACACTGTTGAAATATTGAGAACTGTTTGCTAATCTTGTTTCCAGAATGTGCTGTCCCCTAACTGCCAAATTGCAGAATGTATTCCCTCACCCGGTTACACGCAAACCGCCCACTCGCCCTGACCCATCAATAAACTTCCATCCCTGCCCTCTCCAAGGAAATTATATAAGCTCTGCTTAAGCTGTTCTCAGGGCTCTCTGCTCTGTTCATGTGAGCTCTGAACCCCAGCATGCTGGACCCCCAATAAACCCTTTGCTGTTGCATGAGACAGTCTCTTTGTGGTCTCTTCCTCCCATGCTCGCACAAACATTACTTGGATGATTGAATGAAGAAGAGAAAATCCAGTCGAAAAGGGATAGTCAGTAGGATTTAGAAGATAGTCGGTAGGTTTTGGAAGAAGAGTGAGTATAGGATTTGTACAAAAGTTCTTTAGCAAGAGGGGTTCGGTTAGAGAGTGAATGTAAATGTCAGCACATGTGAACAGTCAGAATAATGAACTGGGAAAAATATGAAGGAAAGCAGATATCAATATATCAGGCAAACTATAAAGTGAGTGATACGATTAGACATTTTCAAGAGGGTTGACTTAGAATATATAATCTTAGGAAGAAACAAATATGTAATCACCAATAGGATTGACATTTGAAAGCATTAGGCAACCTTGACATGGATGTTTTTTGTAATCCCCGCTCACTTTCCATTTAGGCTTTGGTACAATCATAAGTGTGACATTTGCGTTTTTTGTCCAGAATATTACACTGATAAAATGTATATGAAGATCTGGTGACATGAGTATTTCTTCCACCATTTCTGGGAGCAATATTTTGAAGACATATAAATGGGTATTGGGCGTACAAAGAGGTGTACACTGTGTCTATGAATATAGAGATAATGCATGAATGGACCATACAGTGAATAAATAATATAAGTGTTTCCACATTAAATAATGGATTGAATTGATATCTGAAAATATATAAAAAATCTTATATTGATATACAATCATTCATTCCAACCAGTTATACATATAATATTAATATTAGGGTTATGGTTGATCATGAAGATATGTTAGTTTTGCTACAAAAGTGATTATGGAAATCGAAAATAATGTGTTTGGAAAGAGTCAGTCACAATGCTGGCCATATGTGAACAAGGCCTCTGGCCTTGAGCTGGGGGTTCACAGAAATGTCTATATTTCTAAGATAAAGAAGTTACAAACTGGGCTCCATGGTAACAGCTGGCAAGGAAAAAAAGGGAAGAAAAAAGCTCTGCCCCTCCCAGGGGTCCTTAAAATGTTAACTTGCCCAGAATAGAGAAAAAAAAACCTGCTTTTTGTGAACTTCTGCAGACTGTGGAATTCTGAGCCCCTCCCTTACATGTTGGGTACAAAATTGTGAAACAACCTAAACTTGGGGTTCAGGGGATTAATTGATTACAACAGAAGCAATGCCCTCTAAACCGTTAAATGGTGAGGAAGCTCATTTCAATGAAAGCTCTGGACAACAGTCCAAATAGGACTGTTTCCCTATCTTCGGTGCTATCTTAGGTGCCTTGCCTTGCCTTGTCCGTCCCTTTTCTCATGAAAAGACCAGTCAAGAAATATGAAGGAATACATGTGTTCTGAAGCAGGAAGTGATTGATAGTGAAAGAAATGCCTATAAATTTCCTAACTTGTGAATGAAATATCTATCCTATGATGTGCATAAATTAAAGAAATAGTAATCTACCAGTGTTGAATAAAAATGAACGTCAAAATACACATCATGTCTGATTGGAATCTACTTACATTGATGTTAATCTGGGTCAGTTACTGTAGAAATATTAGGATTTGTATGCACCATTCACTGAATTATTTTCAGTACTAGGAAACAAATATGTATTTCAGGTGAATGAATATTTCTAAGAATAACCTTGTGAAAAGTTGATTATAAATCCACATACATGAATATGAATGAATTTGGTGAGTGTAAAATAAGACACACATTTCATATTTTGAAAAATCTGGAGAGTGTATATATAAATATATGTATATATATATATATATAGATAGATATAGATAGATAGATAGATATAGATAGATATAGATAGATAGATAGATAGATATAGATATATATAGATAGATATATAGATCTAGATATATAGATATATAGATACACACACACAGAGATACATTAAAAATAGCAATATATATGCCAATCAAAATTTATAATGAAATATATATCATCGACAGATCCAAAAATATTTATTTTACTGAACATGGATTTATGAATAATATTGTTCAAGTAGAAAGCTCACACATAATTTGAATTTTCAGTTTCAACATCGTTTAGGAAGAGTGATCCCTTACAATTTGTATCTGCCAAGTTAGCCACCTCACAAGAATGTGCGTGTGGTCCCAGGTAGGATTCTATGTGTGCATATAAAAATACAGGTGGTGAATAGGCTACAGAGAAAGGGAGACAGGAATTCACAGAATGGTTTGCTTTAAAAAAACATGTAGAACGATTTCAACAAAAAATTGACTAGATTTATAACTCCTACCATATTTAAGGCAAAAGGCAAGTCCAACTATACACTATGCCTCCTGTAATGCTTGTATTTTTATTCTGTTTGGGTTATTTTTCTCCATCTTATTAGTATTAGTAGTCAGAGTGTAGTAGGTTACGGGTTAGTGTCAGGGATTCAATATTTGGAATGGAAAATTAGAAAATGAATCCAATGTGTATGTAAATATGTGCTACAAAAAAATGTTCCCACTCTCATCCAGAATAATGCCTTGACAGTACTTTCACCCCAACTAAAACACCATTAGAGGAGAAGAGTTAGAAAGTCAGTGAATACATATCTGGAATGGAATATGCTCAAGGTTTTGAAACCTTGGAGGTGGTAGAGGAGTTTCCAAATGTAAAGGACATGGTAAACACTCCACAAACATGGAGCTCTGCTGGCCTAAAGACTTCTTGAGAAACTGCCTGTGTGGTTGGGCACTTGAAATATATGTAGTTGTCAGGAGCTTTAGCTTCCCTTGTAGTGAGACGATCAAAGCTGGGTGTGCATCTATGTGACCTGGAGGACATGGTTTCTTATTTTCCAATGAAAATGAGGAAGCAGTGCTGAATTCCCTTTTAGTAGGTAACCTGTGGACACTGGGGGCTAAGTTTCTCCCCGTGTGGACTGTGAAGCCATTTGGTCATCCTGCAATTTTTGTGGTGTCTCTTGCTGCTGCACTGGGAGTTTGGTATTTGCTTCACAAAATACAAGGAGTTCAACTGTGTCACAGTGCTGGAGGGATTTCTGTCTGAGTGGTGGGTCAGGGTCTGCAGGAGAATGCACCAACCAGGCTTCTATCCCACATAGTTTGCTCCCTTGACCATAGCAACCTGTTTCTGAACATTGCCCTGAAATCTCTCCATATAACAAGATGCCTTTACAAAGAAGGGTCTTCTGTCTGCACCATGTCAGTCACAAGCCATTTGGAAGCCAAAAAGAGATCCATATTGCCCCACCACATGTTTTATCACACACCTGCCCAGCACTGTTCTAGCCCCACTACTCAGCCGGCTCCAACTTACTGGCATCTCTGTTCTACACCATTTTCATGAAACCCAGTCAATCAAGGCACTGTCTGGCATACTCAAGATCAACACCAGGACATCCAAAGGTTCTCCAGTGCTACCTGGTCATGGGAATTTGAAAAAAATTATGGTATCTATCTAGCCATTTTTCAAGGATGATGTTGGAGGCACTGTGGGTTTCAATATATTAAGGAACCGTTAAATGGTGAGGAAGCTCATTTCAATGAAAGCTCTGGAGAACTCTCACAGGCAAGGCTTCCCAAAGAATGGCCAAAAGGTCACATGAAGCCAGGCCTATTGAGGTCTACAATGTGAGGTCCGTGTGATATTTGACTCTGAACTATGGCTGCCAAGTTTTTCAGAATAAATTCATTTGGTATCCTGGCTGAGATTCCCAGTGATATGTGGAAAGCCAACCTGGGCCTAGATCTCAGTTTCCAAGGGTGACTCTTATGCGTGGCCTCCTAAAATCCCAACACAATTCATGGCAATACTTCTCTGATGTCGGTTCAAGAACTCAGTCTCTAAGAGGAATCACACCAGAGTTCAAGGCCAGGTGGACCTTGTCATTTCTTCCAACCACCACACAAATGACCACAATTAAATCCAAAACACTCCACACGGCCCTAATCTTCTTCCATATAGACACTCATCATAACCTTTGGCTGGAGTTTTCCACTAGGGGTGCAACCAAAGACAGTGTCCAAAAAATGCTCCCTTGCCTCTCATTTGTCTAAAGTCACTGTGGCCTCGACATCATTCCTGTGAACCAGGAGTGATCAAATAGGCCTGCCATTAATACTTTTCCACTTCTCCAACTTGAGGTCTCTGACTGTGGGGTTTAGATTCTTTATGTGAACTGGACTCATGAGAAAACCCAAGCACCTATGGGCTACCCTCTGCAGGGCCTTGAAGAATTCATTTGATCAAAGGATCCCTATTCTCACTTGATGGAGGTCAGGAACCTTACAGAGGAAGGCGAGAGGCTTCATCAACAATGACAGCAATTTTTGCCATTTTGATTTTGGATGCACACATGGTATCTTTCTTTACATCCATCAGGAGTTGAGAATATAAGCCACAGCCTCACAGAGGGCTAAGAGGCTGATTCAGACACATATCTTTACAAAGCAATTAAGCAAAGAGCCACAGGGGATGCCCATTCATTTCCATTTGAAAACTGTTTCTTCAGGCTTCACAAACGTGTGGCCTGAGGCAAAGACCTTCCTGACATTCAGGGCAAAAGAACAATAGGTAAACAAAAGGCCCAAAGCAGGGTTTCTCCACTGAGACTTTCCTGGTCACACTGTATGGAAACAGAAATCTAAGTAAGATTTGAAGCCCAGAAAAGTATGAGGCCCTTGATTGGGAGACTTAGCTCTGAATTATGTCCTGCACAGATGTCTCAGATAAATTAATATACATTGGCATTGGACCTTGTACCTTGGGTGATTGAATGTCGAAGAGAACACCAATTCAAAAAAGGATAGTCAGTAGGATTTGGGAGATAGTAGGTATATTCAGAAAGAAGAGTGAGTATAGGATTTGGACCAAAAGTTATTTAGAAATTGGGTTTCAGGTAGAGAGTGAATGTAAATGTCAGCACATATGAACAGTCAGTCAAAATCATGAACCTGGGAAATTATGTAGGAAAGCATATATCAGTAGAGACTTTTGGATATCAGGCAAAGTAAAAGTGAGTGATAGGATTAGACATTTTCAACAGGGTTGAGTTTGAATATATAATCTTAGGAAGAAACACATATGTAGTCACCAATTGGATTGACATTTGAGAGCATTAGGCAACCTGGACATGGATGTTTTAGAAATACATGCTCACTATAAATTTAGGCTTTGGAACAATCAGAAATGTGACCTTTGCATTTTGTGTCCAGAATACTACTGTGATAAAATGTATATGTAGATCAGGTGACATGAATAATTTTTCCACCATTTCTGGGAGCAATATTTTTAAGGTGTATAAATGAGTATGGGGGTACAAATAGGTGTACCCTGTGTCTATGAATATATAGAGATAATGCAAGAATAGACCATACTATGAATAAATAATATAACTGGTTCCACTTTAAATAAAAGATTGAATTGATATCGGAAAATATACAGGAATTCTTATATTGATATGCAATCATTCATTCCAACCAGTTATACTTCTAATGGTAATATTAGGGTTATGTTTTATTATGAAGAGTGTGTGAGTTTTGCTTCAAAAGTGATTATGGAAAACAAAAATAATGTGTTTAGAAAGAAGTCTTATGAAAAGACCAGTCAAGAAACAAGGAGGAATACATGTTTTCTGAAGCAAGAAGTTATTGAAATTGAAACAAATGACTTTAAATTTGCTAACTTGTGGATGAAATATATATCTTATGATGGGCATCAACTGAAGAAATAGTAATGTACCAGTGTTGACTAAAAAGAAACATCACAATACACATCATGTCTCATAGGAATCTACTTGCATTGATGTTAAACTGTGTCAGTTACTGTAGAAATATTAGGATTCGTATGCACCATTCACTGAAGTTGGTTTTCAGTTCTAAGAAACAAATATGTATTTCAGGTAGATGAATTTTTCTGAGAATAAACTTTTGAAAATTGGTTTATAAATCCACATACAGTGAATATGAATGAACTTAGGGAGTGTACAATAAGACACATATATTTCATATTCTGAAAATAAAAAGTAGCAATATATATGCCAATCAAAATTTATCATGAAATATATATCATCCAATGATCCAAAAATATTCATTTTACTGATCATAGATTTATTTATCATGTTGTTTATCTACGAAGCTCACCCATAGGTTGAATTTTCAGTTCTAACTGGGTTTAGGAGGAGTGATCTGTTATCCCAATTTGTATCTGCCCAGTCAGCCACCTCACAAGAATGTACATATGATAACAGGTATGATTCTATATGTGCATATGAAAATACATGTGCTGAATTGGCTACAGAGAAAGGGAGAGAGGAATTCACCTATTTGTTAACTTTAAAATCACATGGAGAACTATTTCAACAAAAAATTGAGTAGATTTAATACTACTACCCTATATAATGTAAACGGCAAGTCCAAGTATACACCATGCCTCCTCTGAACTGCTTTTATTTCTATTCTGTTTGGGTTATTTTTCTCCATAATATTTGAATTAGTTGTCAGAGTCTAGTAGGTTATGGGTTAATGTCAGGGTTCAGTATTATGAATGGAAAATAGGAAAATAAATTCAATGTATATGTAAACATGTACTACATAAAAATCTTCCCACTCTCATCCAGAACAATGACTTGACTTTACCTTCGCCCCAAGTAAAACACAATTAGAGTGGAAGAGTTAGAAAATCTGTGAATACATATCTGGAATGGAATATGCTTAAGAGTTTACAACCATGAAGGTGGTAGAGGAGTTTCCAAAAGTAAGAGACAGGGTAAATACTCCACAAACATGGAGCTCTGCTGGACTAAAGACTTCTTGAGAAACTGCCTCTGAGTTTGGGCACTTGAAATATTTGTTGTTTTCAGGAGCTTTAGCTTCCTTTGTAGAGAGACCATCAAAGCTGGGCATGTATCTAAGTGACCTGGAGGACATGGTTTCTTATTTTCTAATGAACATATGGGAGCAGTGCTGAATTCTCTCTTTGTAGGTAAACTGTGGCCACTGGGGGCTAAGTCTGTCTCCGTGTGGACTGTGAAGTCTTTGGTCATCCTCCCCTTGTCGTGGTGTTTCTTGCTGCTGCAATGTGAGTTTGGTATTTGCTTCACAAAATACAAGGAGTTCAACTGGAACACAGTGCTGGAGGGAGTTCGGTCATGTGTGGTTTTTCAGGGTCTGCAAGAGAATGCACAGAACAGGATTCTATCCCACATAGTTTTCCCCATTGACCATAGCAACCCGATTCTGAACAATGCCCTGAAACCTCTCAATATAAAAAGATGCCTTTACATAAAAGGGTCTGCTGGCTGCACCATGTCAGTCACAATCCATTTGAAGGGTAATGGCAGATCCCCATGAACCCACCATACATGGTTAATCACACACCTCCCCACCACTGCTCTAACCCCACTACTTAGCGTGCTCCAACTTCCTGGCATCTCAGTTCTACACCATCAAGGCACTGTCTAGTACACTCTTGATCAGGAACAGGACATTAAAAGGTGCTCCAGTGCCACCTTGTCATGGGAAATTTAAAAATTTCGTGGTATTTATCTATCCATTTTTCAAGGATAAAATTGGAAGCACTGTGGTTTTCAATTCATTCAGGAACCATTAAATGTTTAGGAAGCTCATTTCAATGAAAGCTCTGGAAAACTCTCCCAAGCACGGCTTCTCAAAAAGTGGCCAAAAGGTCAAATGAAGCCAGGCCCATTTAGGTCTACAATGTGAGGTCTATGTATGTTTTGACTCTCAACTATGGCTGGCAAGTCTTTCAGAATAAAATCATGGGATATCCTGTCTGAGATTCCCAGTTTTTTGTGGAAAGCCACCCTGGGCATAGATCTCATGTTCCAAGGGCGAATGTCATGTGTGGTCTCCTAAAACCACAACACAATTCATGGCAATATTTCTCTGAGGTCAGTTCCAGATCTCAGTCTATAAGTGGAATCACAGCAGAGTTCAAGCCCAGGTGGACCCAGTCATCTCTTCCAACCGCCACACAAATGACCACAATTAAAACCAAAACACTCCCACATGGCCCTCATCTTCTTCCATATAGACACTACTCATTACCTCTGGCTGGAGTTTTCCATGAGGGGCGAAGCCCAAGACATTGCCCGTCTTTTCCCTAAAATCAGGGTGGCCTGAACACCCCTCCTGTGAACCAGGAGGGATCAAATATGCCTTCCATTAATACTGCTCTGCATCTCCAATTTGAGGCCTACTGACTGTCGGGTATAGATTCTTTATGTGATTTGGAGACATGACAAAACACAAGCATGTATGGGCTAGCCTCTGCAGTGCTTTGAAGAACTCATTTGTTTCAAAGGATCACTATTCTCACTTGATGGAGGTCAGGAACCTAACAGAGGAAGGCAAGAGACTTCATCAACAATGACTGATCTTTTTCCATTTTGGTTTTGGATGCACACATGGGATCTTTCTTTTGATCCAACAGGTGCTGAGATCTAAGCCACAGCCTCACACAGGGCCAAGAGGATGATTCAGACATATCCGTTTCCAAAGCAATTCACAAAGAGCCACAGGTGATGCCCATTCATTTCCATTTGAAAACTGTTTTCTTCAGGCTTCACAAAGGAGTGGCCTGAGGCCAAGACATTCCTCACATTCAGTGGAAGAGAAGAATTGGTTAACAAAAGGCCCAAAGCAGGGTTACTCCACTGAGGCTTTCCACGTCACTCTGGTATCTGAGTTTTCTGAGATGCTCGCCATTCCTTTAGCTATTCAGTACATGGCTATGTCACAGAGCTTGGAGGTGGTACATTTTTTGGACACAAAACCATGAGCCAATTCCGGAGAGTGGACAGAATCAGGAAGAAAACAAGACCTTAGGAAAATAGTAGGTGTTGCCCATCCATAAGGGAAGCGACAGTCCATTCATCAATCGGGCAGGATGAATGCTGGGAAGCTTTCTACTAAAGAGGACACATCCATTGATGCATTCTATTTTCTAATATCTACAACCATGAACACAGTGGGATACACAGACATAGAAACACTCACCTTGTCAAAAGACTTACTAGAAACAGTCCACTCCAAACCAAATAAACCTCCTTTCCTACCTATTCTTAGAACATGAGACAAAACCACAAACTCACACCCACACCCACAAAGGCACCTCCTTTCCCCAAGTAGGTCTGTGACTATCCAGAGTGTCCTCTGACTGGTGGGCCATACTACGTTTCCCTGAAATGGCCTGTCCTGTCTCAAATCTGATCTCATTGGACAACTCTGTGAAGTTGTCAGGAACCAGCGGTGAGCCACTACCTGCTTTCTCAGGAAAGGCCCCTCTGCAGAGCTCTCCTGAAATTTGGCCATCCTCATATCAGTAGGTACCAAGAAAGATTGACTCTGTTCTTGGTAAATCCAAACATGTGAGCCCACTGGGAATGATACTGGGACTGGCTCTGGGTGCATGGCTTCCTGGATCCCAATTTCAGAGAGTTCTATCACCAAGGAAGTGAAGAAGGTCACTTCCTTTATGAACTGAATGAGGTCACTGCTTTGGCAACCAATTTGTCCTAACATTTGCTTCCAAGGTTCTCCTGAGAACTAGGCTGTCCCTACTTCCTGTGACACTTTCACAACTGTGAATTGTATATCAACCATAGGCACCCGGGAACAGCTCTCCACACAGGCCTGGTTTGGTCCATCTTGTCAACATTAAGAAGAGTGAAGCTGATTCTGACACATCCCTTTATCCTGACCAGGTTGTTTGCCATGAAAGATGAGTTCTGCTCTCTCAGGTCCTTCATAGCTGCCTACATCTTCTCCAGGGATCATTTCTGCATGGAACTTTGAGGTTCTCAGTAGCTGGAAGATCCCCTACATTTATATATTGGAAGACCAATTCTGTCCCTCCTCTTCTGTAAAGTTAGATTGAGGGACCATTGTATGGTTAAGGTTAATAACAGGTTCCATTTGGTTTAGAAATCATTCTGCGGGATGAATAATGGTATTGTGATTTTGCAATATTTACAAGAATATATAGGTGAAATATAAGTATGAACACAGAAATCTAGGTAATTTTTAAAGCCCAGAAGGGCATTGTGCCCATGATTTGGATTCTTAGCTTTAAATTATGTTCTGCACAGGTGTCTCAGATAAATCGATATACAATGTCATAGGACCTTGTCCCTTGGATGATTGAATGTCAAACACAACATCCAGTCAAAAAGGGATAGTTGGTGGATTAAGATGATAGTCGGTAGGTTTATAATGAAGAGTGTGTATAGGATTTGGACTAAAAGATCTTTAGCAATACGGGTTTGGGTACAGAGTGAAAGTAAATGTCAGCACATTTGAAGAGTCGGTCACAATGATTAACTGGGGAAAAAATATAGAAAAAAAGATATCAATGAAGACATTCGGAAATCAGGCAATGTATAAAGTGAGTGATAGGATTAGACATTTTCAACAGGGTTGAGGTTGAATATGTAATTTCAGGAATAAACAAATATATATTCACTAATAGGATTGACATTTGAGAGCATTAGGCAACCTGGACATGAATGTTTTTAGTAATCCAGGCTCACTTTCCATTTAGGATTTGGTACAATCATAAGTGTGACCTTGCTTTTTGTTTCCACAATATTACTGTGATAAAATTTATATATAGATCACGTGACATGAGTATTTCTTCCACCATTTTGAGGAGCAATATTTTGAACACGAATAAATTAGTATTGGGGGTACAAATAGGTGTAGTCTGTGTTATATGAATATAGAGAAAATGCATGAATAGACCATACTCTGAATAAATAATATAACTGGTTCCAAATTTAAATAATGGATTGAATTGATATCTGAAAATATATAGGAAATGTTATATTGATATTCATACATTCATTCCAACCTGTTATACATCTAATGGTAATATTAGTGTTATGGTTTATCATGAAGTGTGTGTGACTTTTGCCTCAATAGTGGTTATGGAAATCCAAAATTATGTGTTTAGAAAGAAGTCTCATGAAAAGACTAGTCAAGAAACATGGAGGAATACATGTGTTCTGAAGCAGGATGTGATGGAAAGTGAAAAAAATTCATATAAATTTGCTAACTTGTGGATTAAATATATACCCTATGATGTGCATAAACTGAAGAAATAGTAATTTACCAGTGTTGAAAAAAATGAACGTCAAAATACATATCATGTCCCATAGGAATCTACTTGCATTGATGTTAAACATGGTCAGTAACTGTAGAAATATTAGGATTTGTATGCACAATTCACTGTAGTTAGTTTTCAGTACTAGGAAACAAATATGTATTTCAGGTGGATCAATATTTCTGAAAATAATCTTGTGAAAAGTTGATAATAAATCCACATACATGAACATGAATGAATTGAGGGAGTGTATAATAAGACACATATATTTTATATTTTGAAAAATCTGGACAGTAAATATATATATATATATATATATATATATATATATATATATATATATATATTTATACCTACACACACACACACACAGACATTTAAAAGTAGCAATATATGCCAATCGAAATACATCATGAAATATATATCATCCACAAATCCAAAAATCTTCATTTTACTGAACATAGATTTATGTATAATGTTGTTCAACTAGGAAGCTCACCCATAGTTTGAATTTTAATTTCCAACAGCGTTTAGGAGGAGTGATCTCTTCTCACAATTTGTATCTGCCATGTCAGCAACCTCATAAGTATTTACTTGTGATATCAGGTAGGATTGTATATGTGCATATAAAAATACATGGGCTGAATAGGGTACAGAGAAATGGAGACAGGAATTCACATATTTGTTAACTTTAAATACACATGAATAGAAGGAGGGACAGAGCCACCAACCGCACCTGCAAGGTAGGCGGACCATCCACCCACCGGTAGAACAGGCCTAGCGGCCCGCCAATCGTAAAAGACACATCGCACTGGTTGGGGAAAGGGCAGAGCCACCGCCCGGCTGCAAGGTACGCGGACCTGCGACCCACAGGCAGAACAGGCCCAGAAAACCGCGGTGGGGCAGAGGCGCCCCTTGCGACGTCAAGGTTGGTGAACAGCAACCCACCGGCAGAACAGGCCCAGCGGCCTTCAGAGGGGCAGAGACGCCCCCCGCGCCTGCGAAGTAGGTGGACCTGCGAACATGGACAGACCAGGCCCAGGGGCCCCACAGGGTGGTAGACACATCACCAGGTTTGGGGAGGGTCCGAGCTGCCGCCTGTGCCTGCAAGGCAGGTGGACTTCTGACCCACCGGCACAAGAGGCCCTGTGACTTGCCAGCGTGTTAGACACATCACCCCGGTTTGGGAAGGAGTAGAGCCGCCACCCGCGGCTGCAAGGTAGACCGACCTTCAACCCACAGACAGAAGAGGCCCAGCGTCATGCGGAGGGGCAGAGCCGACAACCGCACCTGCAGGGTAGGTGGACCTGTGACCCACTGGCAGAACAGGCCCAGCGCCAGCAGAGGGGTAGAGCTGCTGCCCGCTCCTCCAAGGTAGGAAGACCTGCTACCGACCGGCAGAACAGGCCAAGCAGCCTGCTGGTGAGGTAGGCACATTGCCCGATTTGGAGGAGGGGCAGAGCCACGGCCTGCGCCTGTGAGGGAGACTTTGCAACTATAAAAGAGCAGTATAAATATTTAGGGGTAAAATTCAATAACACAACAATTTGAACAAACAGAAAGATACGCGAACAGTATGAAAAGACAAGGAAAGAAAGGACAACAAGCAATGAAGGTCAACTCAACATTAGAAGAGGTAATACCTGCAGCAGATGGAATGTCAGATAAAGAATTCAAAACATACATGCTTCAGATGATCTGGAGTCTCAAGGAAGTCATTAGAACGCAAAATCAGACAATGAAAGATCACTTTGACAATGAATTACATAAACAAATCCAAGAAGCAAAAGATCAACTATACAGGGAGATAGAGGTTATAAAAAACAAACAAACAGAAATCATAGAAATGCAGGAAGCAATAAACCAACTTAAAAACTCAATTGAGAATACTACCAGCAGAGGAGATCACTTAGAAGATGGAACATCAGACAATGTATTTCAACTTGAAAAGAACCGAGACAGCTAGCAAGACTGTTAAGAAACCATGAGCAGAACATCCAAGAAATATGGGATAACATAAAGACACCAAACTTAAGAATCATTGGGATACAGGAAGGTATAGAGGTCCAAACCAAAGGAATGAGAAATCAATTCAATGAAATAATATGGGAAAACTTCCCAGACTTGAAGAATGAGACAGAATCCCAAATCCTAGAAGCCTACAGGATGCCGAATGTGCAAAATCATAAGAGATCCACATTTAGAGATATTATAATGAAGATGCCAAACATACAGAATAAGGAGAGGATTTTAACAGCTACAAGAGAAAGGAAGCAGATTACATTTAGCGGTAAACCAATCATTATAACAGCTGATCTTTCAACACAGACTCTGAAAGCTAGAAGATCCTGGAATAACATTTTTCCAAAGCTGAAAGAAAATGGGTTTCAACCAATAATTGTGCATCCAGCGAAATTAAGCTTCAGGATGGATGATGAAATTAAAACCTTCCATGATAAACAAAATTTAAAAGAATTTGCAGCTAGAAAACCATCTCCTCAAAACATCCTCGGCAAAAGATGATCGGAAGAGGAAATGGAAAATAACAATGAAAACCAACAGTGGGAGGTAGTACAGTAAAGGGGGGAAAATAATCAAAGAAAAACAAACCATGCTTAGTAACATAAATAAACAAATATGGCTGGAAGAACAACCCATATCTCAATAATAACCATAAAAGTTAATGGCTTAAACTCACAAATTAAGAGACACAGGATAGTAGAATGAATCACAAAACAAGACCCAACAATATGCTGCCTACAGGAGACGCAATTGATTGGAAAAGACGTACATAGACTGAAGGTGAACAGTTGAGAAAAATCATATCACTCATATGGACTTCAGAAACAAGCAGGAGTGTCCATACTCATATAAATTAAAATAGATTTCAAGCCAAAGTTTATCAAAAGGGATAAAGAGGGACACTACATACTGCTCAAGGGAACCATACACCAACAAGACATAACAATCATAAATGTATATGCCCCAAACAATGGTGCATCTATGTTCACTAAACAAACTCTTCTCAAGTTCAAGAGTCTAATAGACCACCATACAATAATCATGGGAGACTTCAACACACCTCTCTCACTACTGGACAGATCTTCCAAACAAAAGTTGAATAAGGAAACAATAGAAATCAATAACACAATTAATAAATTGGACTTAATTGACATATATAGAATATACCACCAAACAACAAGCAGTTACACTTTTTTCTCAGTAACACATAGATACCTCTCAAAAATACATCATATATTATGTCACAGGGCAACTCTTAGAAAATATAAAGGAGTACAGATAATACCAGGCATCTTACCTGATCATAATGGAATGAAACTGAAAATCAATGGTAAAAGAAGGAAGGAAAAATCATCCATCACTTGGAGAATGAACAATAGACTACTGAATGATCAATGGGTTATCGAAGACATCTAGGAGGAAAATAAAAAATATCTTAGAGATAAATGAAAAGACAGACTGAACATATCAGAATCTAGGGGACACATTGAAAGCAGTTCTAATAGGAAAATTCATTGCCTGGAGTACTTTCCTAAAAAAGGAAAAAGACAACAAATAAAAGATCTCATGGTTCATCTCAAAATTCTAGAAAAACATGAGAAAACAACAGCAAAAGAAGTAGAAGGCAAGAAATTGTTAAAATCAGAGCTGAAATTAATAAAATTGAAACAAAAGAAACAATTGAAAAATTGACAAAACTAAAAGTTGATTCTTTGAAAAAATAAATAAAATCGACAGACCCTTAGCCATGTTAAGGAAGAGAAGAAGAGAGAGAACTCAAATTACTAGCATACGGGATGAAAATGGCAATATCATAACAGACACTTCAGAAATACAGAAGATAATCAGAAATTATTTTGAATCCTTATACTCCAATAAATTAGAAGATAGTGAAGGCATCAATAAATTTCTTAAGTCATATGATCTGCCCAGATTGAGTCAGGGGGATATAGATAACCTAAACAGACCAATATCAATTGAGGAAACAGAAGAAATCATCCAAAGACTACCAAATAAGAAAAGCCTAGGATTGGATATATATACAGCAGAGTTTTACAAAACCTTTAAAGCGGAACTAATACCAATAGTTTTCAAGATATTTCAGGAAATAGAAAAAGAGGGACAACTTCCAATTTTATTCTAGGAGGCCAATATTACCCTGATTCCTAAACCAGACAAAGACACTTCAAAGAAACAAAACTACAGACCAATATCTCTAATGAACCTAGATGCAAAAATTCTCAATAAAATTCTGGCAAATCAGACACAAAAACATATTAAAAAAATGTGCAACATGATCAAGAAGGATTCATCCCTGGGATGCAAAGCTGGTTCAATATATGGAAATCAATAATTGTTATTCACCACTTCAATAGTCTTAAAAATAAGAACCATATAATCATCCCGATATATGCAGAAAAAAACATTCGACAAAGTACAGCAACGCATTCTGTTCAAAACTCTAGAAAAACTGAACATACCTCAATATTGTAAAAGCAATCTATGCTAAGCCTCAGGCCAGCATCATTCTAAATTGATAAAAACTGAAGGCATTCTCTCTAAAATCTGGAACAAGATAGGGATGCCCTCTCTCAACACTTCTGTTCAACATAGTTTTCGAAACACTGGCAAGAGCAATTAGAAAAATGAAAGAAATTAAAGGCGTTAAAAAAAAGGAAAAGAAGAACTTAGATTATCACTATTTGTAGCTGACATGATTATGTACCTAGCAGACCCCAAAGGGTCTACAAAAACCTATTAGAGCTAATAAATGAATTCAGCAAAGTGGCAGGATATAAAATCAACAAGCATAAATCAAAGTAATTCCTGTATATCAGTGACAAATCCTCTGAAATGGAAATGAGGAAACCACTCCACTCAGAATATCCTCAAAAAAATAAAATACTTGGGAATCAACCTAACAAAAGAGGTGAAAGACTTACACAATGAAAACTACAGAACCCTAAAGAGAGAAATAGAAGAAGATCTTAGAAGATGAAAAAATGTACCCTGTTCATGGATACGCAGAACTAACATCATCAAAATGGCGATATTCCCAAAAGTTCTCTGTAGGTTTAATGCAATGCCAATCAAAATCACAACGGCATTTCTTGTAGAAATAGATAAAACAATAATGAAATTCATATGGAAAAATAAAAGACTTAGAATAGCAAAAACAATGCTAAGCAGGAAGTGTGAATCAGGCGGTAGAGCGATACCAGACCTCAAACTATACTACAGAGCAATACGAACAAAAAGAGCATAGTACTGGTAACAAAATAGGTGGTTGGACTAATGGTACATAATAGGGGACACAGAAACAAATCCACAAAACCACAACTATCTTATATTTGATAAAGGGGCTAAAAGCATGCAATGGAGGAAGGATAGCATCTTCAAAAACTAGTGCTGGGAAAACTGGAGTTCCATATGTAACAAAATGAAACTGAATCCCTTTCTCTCGCCATACACAAAAGTTAAGTCAAAATTAATCAAACAGCTTGATATCAAATCAGAGACACGGCTTCTGAAAGAAGAAAACCTTGGCTACGATGTACATACTGTGGGGTCGGGCTCCAAATTCCTCAATAGGACACCCATAGCACAAGAGTTAATAAATAGAATGAACAAATGGGACTTACTCAAACTAAATAGATTTTTCTCAGTAACAAAAACAATAAGAGAGGTAATTAGAGAGCCTACATCCTGGGAACAAATCTTACTCTTCACACTTCAGTGAGAGCCCTAATTTCCAAAGTATACAAGGAACTCAAAAAATTAAACAATAAGAAAACGAATAATGCAATCAACAAATGGGCCAAGGACCTGAACAGACACTTCTCAGAGGAGGACATACAATCAATCAACAAGACCATGAAAAAATGTTCACCATCTCTAGCAGTCAGAGAAATGCAAAACAAATCCACCCTAAGATACCATCTCGCTCCAGTATGAGTGGCAGCCAATATGAAGTCAAACAACAACAAGTGGTGGCGAGGATATGGGGAAAAGGGTACACCTGTACATTGCTGGTGGGACTGCAAATTGGTGCAGCCAATTTGGAAAGAAGTATGGAGATTTCTTGGAAAGCTGGGAATGGAAACATCATTTGACCCAGCTATTTTTCTTCTCAGTCTATTCGCTAAAGACCTAAAAAGAGCATCGTACATGAACACTGATAAATCAATGTTCCTAGCAGCACAATTCACAATAGGAAGACTGTGGAACCAAACTCGTTGCCCTTCAAAAGATGAATGGATAAAAAAAAAATTGTGGCATTTATACACAATGGTGTATTATTCTGCATTAAAAAATGACAAAATCATAAAATTTGCAGAGAAATGGATGGCATTAAACAGATTATGCTAAGTGAAGAGAGCAAAAGCCTAAAAAACAAATGCCAAATGTTTTCTTTGGTATAACGAGAGTAACTAAGAACAGAGTTGGGAGGAAGAGCATGAGAAGAAGATTAACATTAAACAGGGGTGACAGGTGGGAATGAAAGGAAAGAGAAGGGAAATTGCATGGAAATGGAAGGAGATCCTCATGGTTATACAAAATTAAATACAAGAGGAAATGAAAAGAAAGGGGAATAAAACAAGGGGAAGAAATAAATTACAGTAGGTGGTGTAGAGAGAGAAGATTGGAGGGAAGGGGATGGGAGATAGTAGATAGGAAAGACAGCAGAATACAACAGACACTATAGCAATATGTAAAACAGTGGATGTGTAACCAATGGGATGCTGCAATCTGTATACGGGGAAAAATGGAAGTTCATAACCCACTTGAATCAAAGTGTGAAGTATGATATGTCAAGAACTATGTAATGCTTTGAAGATCCAACAATAAAAATTAAAGGAAAAAAAACTCATGGAGAACTATTTCAATAAAAATTGACTAGATTTATAACACCTACACTTTATCATGCAAAAGGAAGTCCAACTATACACCATGCCTCCTCTGAACTTCTTGTATTTCTATTCTGTTTGGGTTATTTTTCTCCATCATATTAGGAATAGTAGTCTGAGTCTAGTAGGGTATGCGTTAGTGTCAGAGATTCAGTATTTCGAATGGAAAATAGGAAAATGAATCCAATGTGTATGCAAACATGTGCTACATGAAAATCTTCCCACTCTCATCCACAACAATGCCTTCACGTCACCTTCGCCCCAAATAAGAAACAATTAGAGGAGAAGAGTTAGAAATTCTGTGAATATATATCTGGAATAGAAAATGCTCAGGAGTTCACAAACTTGGATGTAATAGAGGAGTCTTCCAACGTAAGGGACAGGGTAAACACTCCAGAAATATGGAGGTCTGCTGGCCTAAAAAAATTCTTGAGAAACTACCTCTGAGGATGGGCACTTGAAATATATGTTGTTGTAAGGAGTTTTAGCTTCCTTTGTATAGAGACCATCAAAGCTGGGTCTGCATCTATGTTTCCTGGAGGACATTCTTTCTTATTTTCCAATGCACATGAGGCAGCAGTGCTGAATTCTCCCGTTGTAGGTAAATTGTGGCCACTGGGGGCTAAGGGTCTCCCCGTGTGGACAGTGAAGCTTTTTGGTCATCCTCAACTTTTCGTGGTTTTTTCCTGCTGCTGCACTGGGAGTTTGGTATTTACTTTATGAAATACAAGGAGTTCAACTGGGACACAGTGCTGGAGGGAGTTCTGTCACGTGTGGTTTTTCAGGGTCTGCAAGAGAATGCAACAATCAGGCTTCATTCCCACATAGCTTGCCCCCTTGTCCATAGCAACCTGATTCTGCACATTGCCCTGAAAACTATCCATATAACAAGATGCCTTTACATTCAAGGGTCTCCTCACTGCACCGTGTCAGTGTCAATCCATTTGGAAATCAATGGCAAATCCACATGGCCCCACCACAGATGATTTATCACACACCTGCACACCACAGCTTTGGCCCCACTACTCAGGAGGGTCCAACTTACTGGCAACTCTGTTCTGCACAATTTTCCTTAAACCCATTTAATCAAGGCACTGTCTGGTACACCACAAACTCACACCCACACCCACAATGGCACCTCCTTCCCCCAAGTAGGACTGTGACTATCTGGAGTGTCCTCTGACTGGTGGGCCATAATATTTTCCCCCCGAAATGGCCTGTCATGTCTCAGATCTGGTCTCCTTTGCCAACTCTGTAAAACTGTGAGGAGTCAGTGGTTAGCCACTACCTGCAATCTCAGGAAAAGACCCTCTTCAGAGCTCTACTGGCAATTGGCCCTCCTCACATCAGTAGTTACCAAGAAGGTCTGACTCTGTACTTTGTAAATCCAAAAAAGTGGGCCCACTGGGACTGGTACTGCGACTGGCTCTGGGTACCTGGCTTCTTGGATCCCAAGTTCATAGAGTTCCGTCACCAAGGAAGTTAGGTAGGTCACTTCCTTCAGGAACTGAATGAGGTCGCTGCCTTGGCAACCACTTTGTCCTAACAGTTGCTTGCATGGGTCCCATGAGATGGAGGCTGCCCCTACTTCCTGTGAAAATTTGACTAATTAGAATGGAATATCAACAATAGGCACGTGGGAACAGCTGTACACGCAGGGCTGGTTTGGTCCATCTTCTCTACATTAAGAAGAGAGAGGCTGATTCAGACACATCCCTTTTTCCTGTCCAGGTCGTTTGCCATGGAAAATGGCTTTTGCTCTCTCAGGTCCTTCATAGCTGCCTACATCTTCTCCAGGGATCATTTCTGCATGGAACTTTGAGGTTCTCAGTAGTTTGCAGATAACCTACATTCCTTTATTGTAAGGCGAACTCTGTCCCTGCTCTTTTGTAATGTTAGATTGAGGCAACAGTATAGAACTCAATAACACAATTAATAACATAGACTTAATTGACATATACAGAATAAATCACCCAACATCAAGTAGTTACACTTTTTTATCAGCAGCACATGGATCCTTCTCAAAATAGATCATATATTACATCACAGGGCAACTCTTAAACAATATAAAGGAGTAAAGATAATGCCATGCATCTCATCTGATCATAATGGAATGAAACTGAAAATCAATGATAAAAGAAGTAAAGAAAAATCATGCATCACTTGGAGAATAAACAATAGGTTACTGAATGATCAATGGGTTTTAGAAGACATCAAGGAGGAAATTAAAAAATTCTTAGAGATAAATGAAAACACAGACACAACATATCAAAATCTATGGGACACATTGAAAGCAGTTTTAAGACGAAATTTCATTGCTTGGAATTCATTCCTTAAAAAAAGAAAAAAACCAACAAATTAATGATCTCATACTTGATCTCAAAACCCTAGAAAAAGAAGAAGAAAACAACAGAAAAAGAAGTAGAAGGCAAGAAATAATTAAAACCAGAGCTGAAATTAATGAAATCGAAACAAAAGAAACAATTGAAAAAATTGACAAAACTTAACGTTGGTTCTTTCAAAAAACAAATAAAATCGACAGAACCTTAGACATTTTAATGAAGAGAAGAAGAGAGAGAACTCAAATTACTAGCATACGGGATGAAAAAGACAATATCACAACAGACACTTCAGAAATACGGAAGATAATCAGAAAATATTTTGAATCCTTATACTCCAATAAAATAGAAGATAGTGAAGGCATCGATAAATTTCTTAAGTCATCTGATCTGCCCAGATTGAGTCAGGAGGATATAGACAACCTAAACAGACCAATATCAATGGAGGAAATAGAAGAAACCATCCAAAGACTATCAACTAAGTAAAGCCCAGGACCGGATGTGTATACAGCGGAGTTTTAAAAAACATTTAAATAGGAATTAATACCAATACTTTTCAAGCTATTTTAGGAAATAGAAAAAGAGGGAGAACTTCCAAATTCATTCTACGAGGCCAACATCACCCTGATTCCTAAACCAGAGAAACTCACTATAAAGTAGCAAAACTACAGACCAATATCTCTAATGAACCTAGGTGCAAAAATCCTCAATAAAATTCTGATGAATCGGATACGAAAACATATCAAAAAATTGTGCACCATGAGTATGTAGGATTCATCCATGGCATGCAAGGTTCGTTCAATATACAGAAATCAATAAATGTTATTTCCCACATCAATAGACTTAGAAATAAGAACTATATGATCATCTCGATAGATGCAGAAAAAGCATTCAACAAAGTACAGCATCCCTTTATGTTCAAAACTCTAGAAAAACTAGGGATAACAGGAACCTACCTCAATACTGTAAAAGCAATCTATGGTAAGCCTCAGGCTAGCATCATTCTGAATGGAGAAAAATTGAAGGCATTCCCTCTAAAATCTTGAACAAGACAGGGATGCCCTCTCTCACCATTTCTGTTCAACATAGTTCTAGAAACACTGGCCAGAGCAATTAGACAGACAAAAGAAATTAAAGGCATAAAAATAGGAAAAGAAAAACTTAAATTATCACTATTTGCAGATGACATGATTCTATACCTAGCAGACCCAAAAGGGTCTACAAAGAAACTATTAGAGATAATAAATGAATTCACCAAAGTGGCTGGATGTAAAATCAACATGCACAAATCAAAAGCATTCCTGTATATCAGCGAAAAATTGTCTGAAATGGAAATGAGGACAACCACTCCATTTACAATATCCTCAGAAAAAATAAAATACTTGGGAATCAACCTAACAAAAGAGGTGAAAAACTTATACAATGAAAACTACAGAACCCTAAAGAGAGAAATAGGAGAAGATTTTAGAAGATGGAAAAATATACCTTGTTCATGGATAGGCAGAACTAACATCATCAAAATGGCGATATTACCAAAAGTTCTCTATAGGTTTAATGCAATGACAATCAAAATCCCAATGGCATTTCATGTAGAAATAGAGAAAACAATCATGAAATTCATATCGAAAAATAAAAGACCCAGAATAGCAAAAACAATGCTAAGCAGAAAGTGTGAATCAGGCGGTATAGCGATACCACACATCAAACTATACTACAGAGCAATAGTAACACAAAGAGCATGGTACTGGTACCAAAACAGGCGGGTGGACCAATGGTACAGAATAGAGGACACAGAAACCAATCCAAAAAACTACATACTATCTTATATTTGATAAAGGGGCTAAAAGCATGCAATGGAGGAAGGATAGCATCTTCAACAAGTGGTGCTGGGAAAACTGGAAATTCATATGAAAAAAAATGAAACTGAATCCCTTCCTCTCGACATGCACAAAAGTTAACAAAAAATGGATCAAGGAGCTTGATATCAAATCAGAGACACGGCGTGTGATAGAAGAAAATGTTGGCTACGATCTACATACTGTGGGGTCGGGCTCTAAATTCCGCAATAGGACACCCATAGCACAAGAGTTAATAACAAGAATAAAGAAATGGGACTTAATCAAACTTAATTTTTTTTTTCTCAGCAAAAGAATAAGAGAGGTAAATAGGGAGCCTACATCCTGGGAACAAATCATTACTCTTCACCCTTCAGATAGAGCCCTAATATCCAGAGTATACAAAGAACTCAAAAATTAGACAATAAGATAAAAAATAACCCAATCAACAAATGGCCCAAGGACCTGAACAGACACTTCATAGAGGAGGAATACAATCAATCAACAAGTACATGAAAAAATGCTCACCATCTCTAGCAGTCAGAGAAATGCAAATCAAAACCACCATAAGATACCATCTCACTCCAGTAAGATTGGCAGCCATTATGAAGTCAAACATCAACAAGTTTTAGCGAGGATGTGTGTAAATGGGTACACATGTACATTTCTGGTGGGGCTGCAAATTGGTGCAGCCAATTTTGAAAGCGGTATGGAGATTTCATGGAAAGCTTGAAATGGAACCCACCACTTGACCCAGCTACTACTCTTCTCGGTCTATTTCATAAAGACCTAAAAAGAGCATGGTACATGGACACTGCTACATTGATGTTCATAGCAGCACGATTCACAATAGCAAGAGTGTGGAACCAACCTAGATGCCCTTCAATAGACGAATGGTTAAAAAATGTGGCATTAATTCACAATGGAGTTTTACTCAGCATTAAAAAATGACAAAATCATAGAATTTGCAGGGAAATGAATGGCATTAGAGCAGATTATGCTAAGTGAAGGAAGCCAGTCCCTAAAAAACAAATGCCAAATGTCTTCTTTGATATAAGGAGAGTAACTAAGAACAGAGTAGGGATAAAGAGCATGAGAAGAAGATTAACATTAAACTGGGATGAGAGGTAGGAGGGAAAGGGAGAGAGAAGGGAAATTACATGGAAATGGAAGAAAACCCTCAGGGTTATACAAAATTACGGACAAGAGGAAGTGAGGGGAAAGGGAAAAATACAAGGGGGAAAAATAAATTACAGTATAGGGGGTAGAGAGAGAAGATGGGAGGGGAGGGGAGGGGAGGGGGGATAGTAGAGGATAGGAAAGGCAGCAAAATACAACAGACACTAGTATGGCAATATGTAAATCAATGGATGCGTAACTGATATGATTTTGCAAACTATATACGGGATAAAAATGGGAGTTCATAACTCACTTGAATCAAAGTGTGAAATATGATATATCAAGAACTATATAATGTTTTGAACAACAAACGACAAAAGTTAAAAAAATACATGGAGAACTATTTCAACAAAAAATTGACTAGATTTATAACTCCAATTCTACATAATGCAAAAGGCAAGTATAATTATACACCATGCCTCCTCTGAAATGCTTGTATGTCTATTCATTTTGGGTTATTTTTCTCCATTATATTAGGATTAGGAGTCAGAATATAGAGTCTAGTAGGGTATGGGTTAGTGTGAGTGATTCAGTATTTCGAATGAAAATTAGGAAAATGAATCCAATGTTTATGCAAATATGTGCTAAAAATAATCATCCCACTCTCATCAAGAACAATGCCTTGACATTACCTTCGCCCCAAGTTAGACACAATTAGAGGAGAAGAGTTAGAAAATCTATGAATACTTATCTGGAATGGAATATGCTCAGGGGTTCACAACTTTGGGGGTGGTAGAAGAGTTTCCAAAAGTAAGGGACAGGGTAAACACTTCACAAACATGGTGCTCTGCTGACCGGAAGACTTATGAGAAACTGCCTCTCAGTTTGGGCACTGGAAATATATGTTGTAGTCAGGAGCTTTAGCTTCCTTTGCAGTGAGACCATCAAAGCTGGGTCTGCATCTATGTAACCTGGAGCACATGTTTTCTTTTTCTTTAATGAACATGAGGCAGTAGTGCAGAATTCTCTCTTTGTATGTAAACTGTGGCCAATGGGGGCTAAGTGTCTTCCTGTGTGGACTCTGAAGCCATGTGGTCATCCTCCATTTTTCATGGTCTTTCTAGCTGCTGCAATGGGAGTTTGGTGTTTGCTTCACGAAATACAAGTAGTTCAACTGGGACACAGTGCTGGAGGGAGTTCTGTCATGTGTGGTGGGTCAGGGTCTGCCAGGAGAATGCACCAACCAGTCTTATATCCAACATAGACTTCCCCCTTGTCCCTAGCAACTTGATTCTGAACATTGCCCTGAAACCTCTCCATATAACAAGATGCCTTTACATGCAAGGGTCTGCTGGCTGCACCATGTCAGTCAAAAGCCATTTGGAAGCCAATGGCCAATCCACATGACACCAACACAGATGTTTAATCACACACCTGCCCACCACTGTTCTAGGCCCACTACTCAGCAAATTCCAACTTACTGTCATCTCTGTTCTACACCATTTTCATGAAACCCAGTGATTCAAGGCACTGTCTGGTACACTCATGATCAGCAACAGGACATCCAAAGGTTCTCCAGTGCCACCTGGTCATGGGAATTTCAAAAATTTCATGGTATTTATCTATCCATTTTTCAAGTATCAAGTTGGATGCACTGGTTTTTCAATTCATTCAGTAACCATTAAATGGTGAGGATGAAAGCTCTGGAGAACTCTAAAAGGCAACGCTTCCCAACGAGTGCCCAAAATGTCACATGAAGCCTGACCCATTGATGTCTACTCAATGTGAGTTCAATATGTGTTTTGACTCTTTACTATGGTTGCCAAGTCTTTCAGAATAAAATCGTCTTATATCCTGGTGGAGATTCCCAGTGCACTGTGGAAAGACACCCTGAGACTAGATCTCAGTTTCCAAGGGCGACTCTCATGTGTGGCCTCCTAAAATCCCACCAAAATTAATGGCAATACTTCCCTGAAGTCAGTTCCAGAACTCAGTCTCTAAGGGGAATCACACCAGAGTTCAGGTCCAGGTGTACCCAGTCATCTCTTCCAACCAGCACACAAATGACCACAATTAAAACCAAAACACTGCCACATGGCCCTCATCATCTTCCATATAGACACTCATCGTAACCTCTGGATGGAATTTTCCATGAGGGGCGAAGCCCAAGACAGTTTCCAAAATAAACTCCCTTGCCCCTCATTTGCCTAAAGTCAGGGTGACCTAGACACCCTTCCTGTGAACCAGGAGTGATCAAATAGGCCTGCCGTTAATACTGTTCTGATTCTCCAATTTAATCCTACTGATTGTAGGTATAAATCCTTTATGTGAGTTGGAGGTAATAGAAAACCCAAGCACACATGGGATCTTTCTTTAGATCTATCACCTTCTGAGAATCAAAGCCCCAACCTCACACAGGGCCAAGAGGCTGATTCAGACACATCTCTTTCCAAAGCAATTAAGCAAAGATCCACAGGTGATGCCCATTCATTTCCATTTGAAAAATGTTTTCTTCAGGCTTCAGAAAGGGGTGGCCTGAGGCAAATACCTTCCTGACATTCAGGGCAACATAACCATAGGTAAGAAAATGGGCCAAAGCAAGGTTTTTAAACTGAGATTTTACTGGTTACACTGATATCTGAGTTTTCTGAGATGTTCCCATTCCCTTCAGCTATCCATTACATGGCCATGTAACAGATTTTGGAGGTGGTACATATCTTGGCCACAAAACCATGAGCCTATTCTGGAGAGAGGCCAGAAATCAAGATGTGTAGAGGACCTTAGGAAGATAGTAGGTGTTGCCCATCCATAAGGCAAGCCACAGTCCATTTATAAAGTGGGCAGGATGAATGCTGGGAAGCTTCCAACTAGACAGGAAACCTCCATTGATGCATTCTCTTTTCTAAAGACTACAACCACGAACACAGTGGATACACAGACATAGAAACACTCGCCTTGCCAAACGACTTCCTAGAAACAGTCAACTCCAAACCATACAAACCACCATTCCTACCTATTTTCAGAACATGAGACAAAACCACAAACTCACATCCACATCCACAAAAGCACCTCCTTCCCCCAAGTAGGTCTGTGACTATCTGGAGTGTCCTCTGACTGGTGGGCCATACTATGTTGCCCCAAAATGGCCTGGCCTGTCTCAGATCTGTTCTTCTTGGCCCACTCTACGAAGTTGTCAGCAGGCAGCATTGAGCCTATACCTGCTATCTAGGGAAAGGCCCCTTTTCTGAGCTCTACTGGCATTTGGCCATCCTCATATCATTAGGTACCAAGAAAGACTGACTCTGTCCTTGGTAAATCCAAACAAGTTCGACCACTGGGACTGGGACTGGGACTGGCTCTGGGTGCCTGGCTTCTTGGATCCCAATTTCAGAGAGTTCCATCACCAACGAAGTTAGGTAGGTCACCTCCTTCAGGAACTGAATGAGATCACTGCCTTGGCAACCACTTTGTCCTAACAGTTGCTTTCATGGGTCTCATGAGATGGAGGCTGCCCCTACTTCCTGTGACACTTTGACAAGTTTGAATGGTATATCAACAATGGCCACCCGGGAACACCTCTCCACGCAGGTCTGGTTTGGTCCATCTTCTCTACATTAAGAAAAGAGAGGCTGATTCATACACATCCCTTCGTTATCACAAGGTGTTTGCCATGGAAGATGGCTTTTGCTCTCTCAGGTCCTTCATAGCTGCCTTCTTCTTCTCCAGGGATCATTTCTGCATAGAAATTTGAGGTTCTCAGCAGGTGTAAGATCCCCTACATTCCTGTATTGTAAGATGAACTCTGTCCCTGCTCTTTTGTAATGTTAGATTGAGGCAACAGTGTATGGTTAGGGATAATAACAGGATCGATTTGGTTTAGGAATCATTCTGTGGGATGAATAATGGTATTGGGAACCTGCAATATTTATAGGAATACAGAGGTGAAATATAAGTATGTAAACAGAAATCTAGGTGAGATTTGAAGCTCAGAAGTGCATTGGGCAATTGATTGCGATACATAGCTTTAAATTACGTTCTGCACACATGTCTCAGATAAGTCGATATACAATGCCATAGGACTTGTACCTTGGATGATTGAATGTAGAGGAGAACATCCACTCAAACAGGGATAATCAATCGGATCAGGAAGATAGTCGGTAGATTTTGGAACAAGGGTGAATTTAGTATTTGTATCAAAAGTTCTTTAGCAATTGGGTTTTGGTTAGAGAGTGAATATCAATGTCAGCACATGTGAAGGGTCAGTCACAATGATGAACTGGGGAAAATATGTAGGAAAGCCGATATCAATAGAGACATTAGGAAAACAGGCAAAGTACAGGGTGAGTGATAGTATTAGACATTTTCAACAGTTTTGAGGTTGAATATATTAGGAAGAAACAAATATGTAGTCACCGATAGGATTGACATTTGAGAGCGTTATGCAAGCTGGACATGGATGTTTTTAGTAATCCATGTTCAGTGTCCATTTAGGCTTTGGTACAATCACACGTGTGAATTTTGCATTTTGCGTCCAGAATATTACTGTGATAACATGCATATTTAGATCAGGTTACATGAGTATTTCTTCCTCTATTACTGGGAGCAATATTTTGAAAACGTATAAATTAGTATTGGGGGTACAAAGAGGTGTACCCTGTGTCTATGAATATAGATAATGCATGAATAGACCATACTGTGAATAAATAATATAACTGGTTCCACTTTAAATCATGGATTGAATTGATATCAGAAAATATATAAGAAATCTTATATTGATATACAATCATTCATTCCAAACAGTTATACATCTAATTGTGAAATGATAGTTATGGTTTATCATGAAGGGTGTGTGAGTTTTGCTTAAACAATTATAAAGAAAATCGGAAATAATATGTTTGGAAAGAAGTCTCACGAATAGACCAGTTAAGAAACCTGGAGTAATGCATGTGTTCTGAAGCAGGAAGTGATTGAAAGTGAAACAAATGCCTATAAATTTGCCAACTTGTGCAAGAAATATATACCCTCTGATGTGCATAAACTGAAGAAATAGTAATGTACCAGTGTTGAATAAAAATGAACATCAAAATACAAATCATGTCCCATAAGAGTCTACTTGCATTGCTGTTAAACTGGGGCAGTTACTGTAGAAATATTAGGATAATGCCGCAGTCTTGCTGGGCACAATCAGGAGCCACTTGTCAAAAGAAACTAACTTTATTTTTAAAACCACACACGCCAAACAAAACAGCCTCTCAGGAAAAACCCTCAGAGCCCCAACTGCCACCACTGGCTTCCCAAAAGCCTCTTCCTCCCACACAAGCCTCTCTCCACCTCCCACAATCCTCCTGCTCTTGAGGCCGATTGGCTAGGTCATGTGGGCAAAGCCAAATAAGTCCCCTAATGAGCAACTCCGTGGTCTGAAAGGGCAGGGAAACAGCCCAATGAGCATCACCGCAGAGGAGAAAATCAGCTAGATATTGCTGTGAGCCAATCATCAGCCAGCAGCTGGAAGTTTGCTGGCTTCTGGAATTTTGCTGGGGCCCCTTCAGATGTGGCTCTCAACATCTCCCCCTCTCTGTTTAAACAACACACATGTGGCTTAGGGACAGTGCCTGCCTTAGGTTGTCCAATAGTACATATGGTCCTTACCCGTTAAGTTGGTACCATTGCAATTGGATCTTACCCATCACTGACTACCGGTCCAGTTTACAGCAACACCTGTGGAGAGGTCTTTGTACCACCGGGGGGTGGTGAGGTTCTTTGCCTCACCTCTAATGGCCCCCAAACATTAGCTGGACGATAATGACACACAGAAGAGAGGAAGATACACCAAGCCAATTGACGGCTCTTTTTGGAAAAATTGTACCACCGATGACATCATCAGCAAATATACCCGAACACTACCACAAGTCGCTGCACAAACAGGTAGTTTACAATGCATACAGGAGAGTTCTCAATGTGTCTAGGCAAGTTCTGCAAGCATTTCAGTGATGGCTATTGCAGAAGCTGTAGATTGGTTTTATCTTTGATTTCACCAGCACTGGGATGAAGATAGGAATTCTGGCAATAATGGCTAAAGAAAAATTATGTAACATTCCAGAAGGCACTGAAAGAAAACAATTTTCTTAACTATTTACATTGTCTTGAAGATAATTATTAAATATAATGAAAAGGAAAGGTGAAAGAAAGGAAACAGATCTGTTAACCTCCTTTTTTTCAAATTTTAAAACAAACCTCAACAGCTCTTTACCCAATTTAAATTAAACCATTTAAATAATGTGAATAAAAAAATATTTGGATCCATTTTTTTTTATGAGCGCTCATCATATATCATATATGGACATACGAACATTCAAACATATAACACAAAACACAAGTGTGCACACATAATATAATACATACAACACATAACCTAATAGTAAAGGCCTTATAACTTTTACACCTGAAATCTCCATTGCAATGTTCAAAAACTCTTTTGTCAAAAAATAGAACTGATCAGCAAAACATTAAACTAGGTCTGTATGAGCTCAAAAAACAAAATAGAATGTGGGAAAGGCAATAATAAAATAGATAATGAAAAAAGCATCCTGGTTCTATCTCAGATGTAAGGACAGTCAAACTGGAATTTTGGATATCAGCAGATAAGGCCTTGAGTCAAATCATCTTCTTTTTGGATGTGCCCTGATATGTCTTATAAAGAATAGATCTTTTCTGTCCCAGATTAGACTTTTTATATTGGAAAGTAAAGAGAAAACAGTAGAGAAAGGAGAAATCTTACCAGCAACTTCAAGGGATACTATAGCATTAACTATATACTGACTATCGGAAAATAAATTAAATACAGAATATTTAAATATCTCAAAAGCTTGTAATACTGCATTAAGCTCTACCTTTTGAGCTGATTGTTTGGGTACTAAAATTTATAAGTTTTATCAGGTATAACTATTGCTGCTGTACCATTATTTGATACATCAGTGAATATATTTGAAGCATTCATGATAAGTGTTTTTCTTCTCAATTTTGGAAAAATTACAGGATGCGATGACCAAAAAGACAATAAAGGGTTAGATGGTAAGTGGTTATCAAATGAAACATTAGATTGGACCATGATTATTGCCCAAGTATTTAACTCATTAGCTAACTCATCAATTTGATTCAGAGTATATGGAGTAAAAATTTTATTGGAAGAAATTCCAAACACTCCCTTTGCTGCTTTAATTCCTTTGAGTATTAATTATCCTAAAGCCTCAGGATACCTAGTAAGAATAGTGTAAGGAGAATAAGATAAATGTATCCATAATAATGGACCTTCTTGCCAAAATACTCCTGTAGGAATATTTTTTGTTGGTAGTACAATAAATAATAAAGGCAAACTTATATCAATTCTATCCAAATGCATATTTTCCATATATGTTTCATTGATTTTTAATGCCTTTCTTGCTTCAGGTGTTAACATGCGGGGTGAATTTTTATCTGATAGACCTTTTAGGATATCAAATAAAGGTCCCAACTCTCCTGTTGGTATACCTAGATAAGGCCTTATCCAATTTATGTCTCCTAATAACTTTTGAAAGTCGTTATGTGATTTGAGTTGATCTACTCGTATTTGAATTTTTGGTGGACTGACCATGGTTGAGGATAACAGAACTCCTAAATAATTAATTGGAAAATTTAATTGTACATTATCTATTGCTATCTCTACATTATAATTTTTAATAAGTTTGTAAGTGTGGCACAACTTTCTAGCAATGTGTTTTTAGCTTTGTGTGCTAATAATACATCATCCATATAGTGAAATATTTGTGTTCAGAATTTTGATTTCTAAGTGGCTGGATTACTTTGTTAACATAAATATGACACATAGTTGGGCTGTTAGCCATCCCTTGAGGGAGTACTTTCCATTCATATCTCTGATCAGGACCTTCATGATTCAGTGCAGGGATAGTAAAAGCAAAATCTGGACTATCCTTAGGATGAATTATAATTGAAAAAAAAAACAATATTTAATATCTATACCTAAAACATACCAGGTTATTGGCAAAGCAGACAATTGAGGAATCCCTGATTGAGCAGGTCCCATAATAACCATCTCATTATTAATGGCTCTAAAATCTTGCAATAGTCTCCATTTACCAGATTTCTTTTTGATGACATAAATGGGAGTATTTTGGGGATATACAGTCGGTTGTATATGTCCTTCTGCTAATTGTTGTTTTACCAGGTCATGGACTGCTTGTATCTTTTCTTTAGTCAGGGGCCACTGAGGAACCCATACTGTCTTTCTGATTTTCAGGTAATTTTTATTGTCTCAGTGGCCCTTTCTGAAAATCCAACCCATGTCTCTCTGTTCCTTGATCTATTTGTATTGGTGCTGCTATGACTTATTCTTGTTTTTCTAATCTTTTTTCTTTCCTAAAACCTTGTCTAGTCATAATAGTGGCTGCATTTTGGTTGATGTTATTTGTTAATGTCAAACCTAATTGATCTAGGACATCTCGCCCCCATAAATTTATGGGAAGGTGATCCAATACATATGGCTGTATAGTTCCTTCACATCCTTTAGGATCCTTCCTATCTAATACCATTTTACTTCTATGGGGATTAGTCACCACTTATAGGCCTCGAAGCGTTTGAGTGGCTTGTTGTAATGGCCAATGTTTTTGCCATTCTTGACGAGAGATGATGCTAATGTCTGCACCTGTATCCAGTAGCCCATTCAATTCATGCCCTTGAATATTTAGTTTTAGCATGGGGCGAGAATCTAAATTTAAAGAAAGCATAGCCAAATCTACACCTGTGGAGCCTAATCCCTTGGAACATCTTTCTACAGTACGACTGGAAAATTTATCATACAGGCTGGGTATTATTAGTAACTGTGCTATTCTATCTCCTTGTGAAATTACTGATATGTCCTTTGGAGAACTGGCTATAATTTTTATTTCACCTTCATAATCGGGATCAATCACCCCAGGACTTATCATAAGTTCTTTTAGAGTAGAAGAGCTGCATCCCAATAATAAGCCCATGGTTCCTTTGGGAAGAGGTCCTTTTACCCCTGTGGGAATGATTTGAACTCCCATCTCTGGAGTTAGTACTGATCTGGCAGAGGCGCAGATGTCCAACACTGTGCTCCCTCTGGTTTGTCTGATGAGGGATCTGATGGACAATGTGTCCTGGGCACTACCCTGATGGGGTTGCTGGGTTTCTCCAGTGCTCTGTATATTTGTGGTTTGGGGCCCCGGAGCATTGGAACCCCCTGTCCATTTATTTGGCAATGGAGCCCAATGCCTTTCTCCATGATATCGTAGATAAACACCTGGTCCTTGTTCATTTTTTGATAATTGAGTACCCTCTATGGTGGTTTGAGAACAGCACTCATTAGCCCAATGTCTCCCTCTATGGCATTGTGGCCAAATACCTGGTATTCTACTCCTTTGATACCTAATATTGTTAAACCCTCCTTCTATGGGCCAATTCCTTTTAAAATGTCCTGTTTCTTCACATTGGTAGCATGTTCTTGGTCTGGCATCTAAAGCCTGTTTTACTGTAGCTGCCACAATTTGCCCTTGTTCATTAATGTATCTGGCAACTAAAGCCTGTTTTACTGCAGCTGCCATGACTTGCTCTTGTTCACTAATGTCTCTACATAATTAAATCAATGTGTTTAAATCTTCATTTTTCCATGGTCTAATGATATCTCTGCAACAACGATTCGCTTGCTCATAAGCCAGTTGTTTTAGTAATGGCATTGCTTGTTCTGTATTCCCAAAAACTCTGGTAGCTCTTTGAATAAGCCTATCTACAAATTCAGCATAAGGTTCATTAGCTCCTTGTATTACCTTAGATAATTGACCTTGTAAACCTCCATGTTCTTGTAAAGTCTTCCATGCCTTAATTGCATCTACACCAATTTGTGCACATACACCATGATCATATGCAATTTGCTGCTGCTGATCTTCATAAGGTCCCTTTCCTAACAACATATCTAGATTTCTCTGAGGATAACCAGCTCCTGCATTTTGCCTAGCTGTCTCCTTTCAACATTCCTCATTGGCAACCTTCCATAACATGCATTGTCCTCCATTTAGCACAACATTACACATATTGGCCCAATCCACTGGCTTCATGTTCAAGTTGTTAATGGATTCGACCATGATTACATTGAAGGGTGCTTGAGGACGATAGGTTGTTACAGCCTCTTTTAGCTGCTTCACTGTTTTGAAATTTAAAGCATGGTAAACACGCTGCCCTCCTCCCTCAAATACAGGGCATGTTAATATTTGAGATCTTGTCTCAGGATCCTAACTATCAACTGCGGGAGTTGGGGGCCTCCCAGCATAAGAAAGTGGCCTTGTTAGTTGGACACTTATGTCATCTGGTGATAGAAAGGTGTTAGTAGCAGTCTCCTGTTGTAAATTTCCCCTGATGTTTTTTACTGTTTTACACTTTCTTTCTCTGTCTAACTAGCTTTAGAGGCCTTCTCTTTTACTTGAATTTTTTCCTCTGTCTGACTAGTTCGAGAGACGTTCTCTTTTACTTGAATAGTTTCCTCTATCTGACTAGCTCGAGAGACCTTCTCTTTTACTTGAATTTTTTCTTCTGTCTGACTAACTTGAGACACCTTCTGTTTTACTTGAATCAATATGTCTTCTTCTTCCTCTACCATTGACTGAACTGAAGGCTTTGAACTAAGCAAACAAGATATGAATGTCCACAATGGCAATGTGCCAACTGGCAGAATCCCTGGGCTTTTCTTTTCTATTCTTTTTAAATCTGCACCATGATGGTTCCATTGTGATATATTTAACAACTCCTCCTTAAAAAGCCATGGTCTACATTTTTGTATTGTATCAACAATTGCCATGACTGCTCTTGATTTTACTGGGATGCCTCCTTCCTCTAACAATTTACTTAACACTTTTTTGGTTTGTTTTTTACTAATTTTTGATCCCATATTTCTACTATAATACAAACCAACAAGATAACACCAAACAAAAAAAGAGATAGAACGAAATAAAAATGGAACAACAAAAAATTATTATAGCCTTTCTCCCTATCTGTTCCTCAGACACAAATAGTTTTTCCTCAGATGTGAGCAGTTTTTCTTCCATCTCACTCATCTCCAGGGACAGGCAACTTAAAACAAAAGAGGAATCATAAAATGGCTACCCATCCTCTCGCCCTGCCCTCAAGAGCGAGCAGTTTACCTTATCAGTTACCCTCAGTCGCTCCCCATATGAGCCACCAAATGCCGCTGTCTGGCTGGGCACAATCAGAATCCACTTGTCAAAAGAAACTAACTTTATTTTTAGAACCACACACGCCAAGCAAAACAGCCTCTCAGGAAAAATCCTCAGAACCCCAACTCCCAACACCAGCTTCCCAAAAGCCTCTCCCTCCCACAAAAGCCTCTATCCACTTCTCACAATCCTCCTGCTCTTGAGGCAGATTGGCTGGGTCACGTGGGCAGAGCCAAAAAAGTCCCCCAATGAGCAGCTCCATGGTCTGAATGGGCAGGGAAACAGCCCAATAAGCATCACCGCAGAGGAGCCAATCAGCTAGATGTTGCTGGGGCTGCTGTGAGACAATCATAAGCTGGAAGTCTGAAAGGCGGGGAAACATCTCAATGAGCATCTCCAATGAGCATCACCACAGAGGAGACAATGAGCTAGAAGTTGCTAAGGCCGCTGTGAGCCAATCATCAGCCTGCAGCTGAAAGTTTGCTGGCACCTGGAAGTTTGCTGTGGCCCCTTCGGCTGTGACTATCAACAGGATACGTATGCACCATTCACTGAAGTTAGTTTTCAGTAATAGAAAACAAATATGAATTTCAGGTGGATGAATATTTCTGAAAATAATCTTGTGAAAAGTTGATTATAAATCCACATACTTGAACATGAATGAATTTAGGGAGTGTAAATAAGACACATATATTTCATATTTTGTAAAATCTGGAGAGTGTGTATGTGTGTATACACACACACACACACACACAAATTTTAAAATGTAGCAACATATATGCCAATCGAAATTCACCATGAAATACACATCATTCACAGATCTAAAAATATTCAATTTACTTAACAGGGATTTATGTATAATGTTGTTCTCCTAGGAAGCTCACCCATAGGTTCAATTTTCAGTTCCAACAGCATCTAGGAGGAGTGATCTCTTCTCAAAATTTGTATCTGCCAAATCAGCTACCGCACAAAAATATACACGTGATAAAAGGTAGGATTCTTTATGTGCATATAAAATAGATGTGCTGAATAGGATACAGAGAAAGGGAGACAGGAATTCACATATTTGTTAACTTTAAAAACACATGGAGGACTATTTCAATTAAAAATTGACTAGAATTATAACACATACTTGCAAAAGGCAAGTCCAAATATATACCATGCCTTCTCTGAACAGCTTCTATTTCTTTTCTGTTAGGATTCTTTTTCTCCATCATATTAGGATTAGTAGTCAGATTCTAGTACAGTATGGGTTAGTGTCAGGGATTCAGTATTTCAAATGGAAAATAGGAAAATGAATCCAATGTGTATGCAAACATATGCTAAACAAAAATCTTTCCACTCTCATCCAGAAAAATGCCTTGACATTACCTTCGCCCCAAGTAAGACACAATTAGAGGAGAAGAATTAGAAAATCTGTTAATACATATCTGGAATGGAAAATGCTCAGGAGTTCACAACCTTGAAGGTGGTAGAGGAGTTTCCAAAAGTAAGGGAAAGGGTAAACACTCCAGAAACATGGAGCTCTGCTTGCCTAAAGACTTCTTGAGAAACTGCCTCTGAGGTTGGGCACTTGAAATATACGTTGTTGTCAGAAGCTTTAGCTTTCTTTGTAGTGAGACCATCAAACTGGGTCTTCATCTATGTGACCTGGAGGATGTTGTTTCTTATTTTCCTAATGAACATGTGGCAGCAGTTCTGAATTCTCTCTTTGTAGGTAAACTGTGGCAACTTGGGGCTAAGTGTCTCCCTGTTTGGACTGTGAACCCAGTTGGTAATCCTCCAGTTTTCGTGGTGTTTCTTGCTGCTGCACTTGGAGTTTGGTATTTGCTTCTTGAAATACAAGGATTTCAAGTGGGGCACAGTGCTGGAGGGATTTCTGTCACATGTGGTGTGTCAGGGTCTGCATATAAATGCACCAACCAGGCTTCTATCGCACATGCTTGCCCCCTTGACCATAGCAACTTGATTCTGAACATTGCCCTGAAAAAATCTCCATATAACAAGATGCCTTTACATATAAGGGTCTGCTGGCTGCAGCATGTCAGTCACAAGCCATTTGGAAGCCAATGGCAGATCCACATGGCCCCAACACAGATGTTTTATCACACACCTGCACATCACTGCTCTAGGCCCCAACTCAGCAGTCTCCAAATTACTGGCATCTCTGTTCTACACCATTCTCATGAAACCAAGTCAATCAAGGCACTGTCTTGTACACTCATGATCAACAGCATAAGATCCAAAGTTACTCCAGTGCCATCTGGTCATGGGAATTTAAAAAATGTCATGGTACTTATCTAGCCATTTTTAAAGGATGAAGTTGGAGGCACTGTGGGTTTAAATTTATTCAGGAATCATTAAATGTTGAGGAAGTTTATTTCAATGAAAGTTCTGGAGAACTCTCAGAGGAAAGTCTTCCCAAAGAGTGACCAAAAAGTCACATGAAGCCAGGCCCATTGAGGTCTACAATATGAGGTCCATGTGAGTTTTGACTCTCAACTATTGCTGCCAAGTCTTTCAGAATGAAATCATGTGACATCGTGGCTGAGATTCCCAGTGTTCTGTGGAAAGCTACCCTGGTCCAAGATCTCAGTTTCCAAGAGCGACTCTCATGCATGGCCTCCTAAAACCCCAACACAATTCATGGCAATACTTCTCTGACGTCAGTTCTAGACCTCAGTCTCTAAGGGTATCACACCAGAGTTCAAGCCCAGGTGGACCCAGTCATCACTTCCAACCACCACACAAATAAACACAATTAAAACCAAAACACTCCCACAAGGCCCTCATCCTCTTCCATATAGACACTAATCATAACCTCTTGCTGGAGTTTTCCATGAGGGGCGCAGCCCAAGACAGTGTTCAAAAGAGCTCCCTTGCCACTTATTTTCCTAAAGTCAGCGTGGTTTTTTACCATTTTTGTTTTGGATACACACATGGAATCTTTCTTTAGATCCATGAGGTGCTGAGAATCTAAGCCACAGCATCACACAGGGCCAAGAGGCTGAATCAGACACATCCTTATCCTAAGCAATTAAACAAAGAGCGACAGGTGATGCGCATGCATTTCCATTTGAAAACAGTTTTCATCAGTCTTCCCAAATGGGTGGACTGAGGCAAAGACCTCCTGACATTCAGGTCAACAGAACAATAGGTAAGCAAAAGGCCAAAAGAAGGGTTTTTCCACTGAGACATTACTGGTCACACTGATATCTGTGTTTTCTGTGATGCTCCCATTTCCTTCAGCTATCCAGTACATGGCCATGTCACAGAGCTTGGAGGGGTACATATCTTGGACACAAATCCATAAGACTATTTTGGAGAGTGGCCAGAATTTAGGAAGAAAACATGAACTTAGGAATTTAGTAGGTGTTGCACATCTATAAGACAAGCCACAGTCCATTAATAAATCGGGCAGGATGAATGCTGGGAAGCTTCCTAATAGACAGGACACATCCTTGATGCATTCTCTTTTCTAATGTCTTCAACCATGGACACAGTGGAATACATAGATAAAGAAACACTCACCTTGTCAAACGACCTACTATAAAGAGTCCACACCAAACCAAAAAATACCCGCCTTTTCCACCTATTCTCAGAAGATGAGACAGAACCAAAAACTCACACCCACACCCACAAAGGCACCTCCTTTCCCCAAGTAGGTCTGTGACTATACAGTGTGTCCTCTGAATGGTGGGCCATACTATGTTACCCCAAAATGGCCTGTCTTGTCTCAGATCTGTTTTCTTTGGCCAACTCTGTGAAGTTGTGAGGATCCATTTTTGAGCCACTTTCTGCTTTCTCAGGAAGGGCCCCTCTTCAGAGCTTTTCTGGCATTTGGCCATCCTCACATCAGTAGGTACCAAGAAAGACTGACTCTGTCCTTGTTAAATCCAAACAAGTGAGACCACTGGGACTGGTACTGGGACTGGCTCTGTGTACCTGGTTTCCTGGATCCCATGTTCAGAGATTCCATCACCAAGAAAGTGAGGTAGGTCACTTCCTTCAGGAACTGAATGAGGTCACAGCCTTGGCAACCACTTTGTCCTAACAGATGCTTCCAAGGGTCCCATGAGATGGAGGCTGCACCTACTTCCTCTGACATTTTCATAAGTTAGAATGGTATATCAACCATAGGTACTGGGGAACAGCTCTCCACAGAGGCTTGGTTTGGTCCATCTTCTCTACATTAAGAAGAGAGATTCTGATTAAGACACAACCCTTTATCCTGACCATGTTTTTTTGCCATGGAAGATGACTTTTGCCCTCTCAGGTCGTTCATAGCATCCTACACATTCTCCAGGGATTATTTCTACATGCACCTTTGAGGTTCTCAGCAGGTGGAAGATCCATACATTCCTGTATTGTAATACCAACTCTGTCTCTGCTCTTCTGTAAAGTTAGATTGAGGAACAGTGTATGGTTAGGATTAATAACATGTTCAATATGGGTTAGGAATCATTCTGCTTGATGAACAATGTTATTGGAAACCTGCGATATTTACATGAAAATATAGGTGAAATATAAGTATTGAAATATAAATCTAGGTAAGATTTGAATCCTAGAAGGGAATTTGGCCTTTGAGTGGGATACTTAGCTTTGAATTATGTTCTGCACATATGTCTCAGATAAATTGATATGCAATGGCATAGATCCTTGTACCTTCGATGATTGAATGTAGAAGAGAGCATCCAGTTAAAAAAGGGATTTTTGCTAGGATTAGGAATATAGTCGGTAGGATTACGAAGAAGATTGAGTATAGAATTTGGACCAAAAGTTCTTTTGCAATAGGGTTTCTGGTAGAGATTGAATATAAATGTCAGCACATGTGAAGAGTCAGTCACAATGATGAACTGGGGAAAAAAGTAGGAAAGCAGATGTGAATAGAGAGTAGGAAATCAGGCAAATTATAAAATGAGTGAGAGGTTTAGACAGTTTCAACAGGGTGAGATTGAAAATGTAGTCTTAGGAAGAAACACATATGTAATCACCAATAGGATTGACATTTGAGAGCATTAGGCAACCTGGACATGGATGTTTTTAGTAATCCATGTTCACTTTCCATTTAGGCTTTGGGACAGTCATAAGTGTGACCTTTGCATTTTGTGTCCAGAATATTACTGTGATAAAATGTATATGTAGATCAGTTGACATGCATATTTTTTCCACCATTTCTGGGAGCAATATTTTGAAGATATAGAAATTATTGTTGGGAGTACACAGAGGTGTACCATGTGTCTATCAATATATAGACAATGCATGAATAGACCATACTGTGAATAAATGATATAACTGGTTTCACTTTGAATAATGGATTGAATTGATATATGAAAGTATACAAGAAATCTTATATTGATGTACAATCATTCATTTAAACCAGTTTTACATCTAATGGTAATATTAGTGTTATGTTTTATCATGACGGGTGTGTCAGTTTTGCTTCAAAAGTGATAATGGAAATCGAAAATAATGTGTTTGGAAAGAAGTGTCACAAAAAGAGAAGTCAAGAAACATGGAGGAATACATGTGTTCTGAAGCAAAAGTGATTGAAAGCAAAACAAATGTGTCTATATTTGCTAAATTGTGGATGAAATATACATCCTATGATGTGCATTAACTGGGGAAATAGTAATGTACCAGTGTTGAATAAAAATGAACGTCAAAATACACATTATATCACATAGGAATCTTCTTGCATTGATGTTAAACTGGGTCAGTTACTGTATAAATATTAGAATTTTATTTTGGTGTTATAATACAATTTATTTTAGCACTAGCATGCCACAGAATGTAGAAGAAAGAGCAATGGATTTTTAGTTATAACACTAATAATCTAGCATTTAATGATTATTTTGGGGAGTCTAGAATTTACATAAGGCTATGCAACATAATTTTTTGTATTTAACATTCATAAAATCTTGGAATTTTGGTAATATTTCTCCTTTTTTTATTTTTTCAGTTGTTGATAGACCTTCATTTTATTTATTCTTATGTGGTGCTGAGAATATAACCCACTGCCTCACACATGCTAGACAAGCATGTTAACACTGAGTCACAAACCCAGCCCCTCCACTTTTATCTTTTCATCAAACACTCCTCTCCCTCTTCTTTACTCACTTTCTTCCTCATTTTCCCCCTTCTCTCTCTTCCTTTTTCATTTTCCCTCCATAAGTATTTTTCTCTCATAGCATTACAAACAGTACTATGCTATGAAATTTACATTTAAAACTGTTTTTTATAGTCATTCTTTTTTCTTGAGAAAATTTAAAAATTATAACCACCTGATAAATATATTACAATACATTTATTATGCATATGTATCTATATTCATGCATATGTGTTATATATATATATATATATATATATATATATATATATATATATATATATATACACATATATATATTTAAAAGTACTTTGATTAGCCTGTTAGAAATAATATAGACCAAGTCTTTCTTAATTCTCAAGTCTTCCAGAATTAACATCTTACAGTGAAAATCAAATAAACATATGTAAGTAAACAGGTATCATTCTTATTTATCAATACTGATAATTTAAGGTTTTTATATCACATTTAGCTGTAATATGGCATATTAACTCTTTTGAATTAGAGAATTTTTTTTTTGAACAACCTATTATTTAAGGACCATATGCACTGACATTTTAAATGGCTTTCTTGTGATTTCACTTTCTATCAATAGCATATTAATTGCCAAATACTTATTTTAGTAATTTTCATATTCATAATTGATATAAAGTCAATTGATTAATTCTTTTTGTAAGGAGTTACTAATTACAGTAGGGACAGTATTAATAATTCTAAATCTTTATAAAAATGGTACAAAAATATTTTCATGCAAAATTATGTATAATTGCGTGCTCTAAATGTTTGATTTTTGATACATATAATAAAGAGCTTTTGATGAGTCTCTTCCCCAGTAAAACAGAAAATGCAAAGATATAGTTGGGTATGTATGTCCAAACAAACATATGGAAAAATACACATTATCATCTAGAAACTATTAAATAAAAGATGAAAAGAACAATCCAACACATTGTACCAACTTGTCAGATGAGGTAGTATTCTGGAAGAATAGCCTAAGTCTAGACCTGGTCCATGTCAAAATATTCACAAAAAAATAAAATATGAAAAATATAGGAAATGCTATGAGTTTTTCTTGAAGGTAAGTGGATTATCCTTTAATCTCAATTATGTGCATTTTTAAAAGCCAGTTTTCTGGTAAAATAAATTTGTGATAGTTACAAGTACACAAAACAAAGTTTCTGCTTAGCAAAATGAATGCATCTCAACTCTTTTTTAGCTGATTTCTTCCCACTCAACTTTAAACCTTTATTTATTTATTTTTTATTGGTTGTTCAAAACATTACAAAGCTCATCCTATATCATCTTTCATACATTTGACTCAATTGGGTTATGAACTCCCAATTTTCCCCAAATACGAGTTGCAGAATCACATCGGTTACACATTCACATTTTTACATAATGTCATACTAGTGACTGTTGTATTCTGCTACATTTCCTATCCCCTACTATCCCCTACTATACCCCCTCCCATCCCCTCCCATCTTCTTTCTCTACCTCATCTGCTGTTGTTCACATCTCTCCCTTGCCCCACCTTTTCCCAATTTTCCCTACCCCATTGTTTGAAGATGCTATCCTACTTCCATTGCATGCTTTTAGCCCCTTTTTCAAATATAAGAAAGTTGTAATTTTGAGGATTGGTTTCTGTGTCCTCTATTCTGTACCATTGTTCCACCTGCCTATTTTGTTACCAGTACCACGCTGTTTTTGTTACTATGGCTTTTAGTACAGTTTGAACTCTGGTATCACTATACCTCCAGATTCATATTTTCTGTTTAGAGTTGCTTTTGCTATTCTGGGTCTTTTGTTTTTCCATCTTCTAAGATCTTCTTCTCTCTCTCTCTTTAGGGTTCTGTAGTTTTCAGTATATAAAACTTTCACGTCTTTTGTTAGGTTGATTCCCAAGTATCTTATTTTATTTGAGGATATTGTGAATGGAGTGGTTTTCCTCATTTCCATTTCAGAAGTTGTGTTGCTGACATACAGGAATGCCTTTCATTTATGCGTGTTAATTTTATATTCTGCCACTTTGCTGAATTCATTTATTAACTCTAGCCGTTTCATTGTAGACCCTTTGGGGTCTGTTAAATATATTTTCATGACATCTGCAAATAGCGATAATTTAAATACTTCTTTTCCTATTTTTATGCCTTTAATTTTTTTGTCTGTCTAATTGTTCTGGCTAGTATTTCAAGAACTAAATTGAATAGAAGTGGTGATAGAGGGCATCCCTGTTTTGTTCCAGATTTTAGAGGGAATGCCTTCAGTTTTTCCACATTTAGGATGATGCTAGCCTGAGGTTTAGCATATATAGCTTTTACAATGTTGAGGTAAGTTCCTGTTATCCCTAGTTTTTCTAGTGTTTTGAACATAAAGTGATGCTGAACTTTGTCAAATGTTTTTTCTGCATCTATTGAGATGATCATATGGTTCTTGTCTTTATGTCTATTGATGTGGTGAATGGCATTTATTGATTTCCGTATATTGAACAAGCCTTGCATCCCAGGGATGAATCTTACTTGATCATGGTGCACAATTTTTTTGATATGCTTTTGTATTTGATTCGCCAGGATTTTATTGACAAGTTTTGCATCGAAGTTCATTAGAGATATTGGTCTGTAGTTTTCTTTCTTTGAAGTGTCTTTGTCTGGTTTCGGGATCAGGGTGATTTATCCTCATAGAATAAATTTGGAAAAGCTCCTTCTTTTTGTTTTTCTTGAAATAGCTTGAAAAATATTGGTATTAATTCTTCTTTAAAGGTTTTGTAGAACTCCGCTGTATACCCATCCGGTCCATGGCTTCTTTTGGTTGGTAGTTTTTGATGGCTTCTTTCATTTCTTCCTTTGTTATTGGTCTGTTTAAATTGCGTGTGTCTTCCTGACTCAATCTGGGCAGATCATATGACTTAAAAAATTCATCGATATCTTCACTATCTTCTATTTTATAGGAATATAGTGTTTCAAAATACTTTCTAATTATCTTCTGTATTTCTGTAGTGTCTGTTGTGATATTGCCTGTTTCATCCCGTATGTTAGTAATTTGAGTTCTCTCTCTTCTTCTCTTCATTAGCATGGCTGTGGGCCTGTCAATCTTATTTATTTTTTCAAAGAACCAACTTTTAGTTTTATCAAATTTTTTAATTTTTTTTTGTTTCAATTTTGTTGATTTCTGCTCTAAATTTAATTATTTCTTGTCTTCTACTACATTTGCTGTTGTTTTGCTCTTCCTTTTCTAGGTTTTTGAGGTGTAGTGTGAGTTCATTTATTTGTTGATTTTTTTCTTTTTTTGAGGAAAGAACTCCAAGAAATGAACTTCCCTCTTAAACTGCTTTCATTGTGTCCCATCGATTCCGGTATGTTGTGTCTGTATTGTCATTTGTCTCTAAGAATTTTTTTTATCTCCTCCATTATGTCTTCTGTAACCCATTGATCATTCAGTAGCATGTTGTTCATTTTCCATGTGATGTAGGATTTTTCCTTCCTTCTTTCATCATTGATTTCCAGCTTCATTCCATTATTATCAGATATAGTGCATGGTATAATCTCCATGCTTTTATATTTACTAAGAATTGCCCTATGGCATAATATATGGTCTATCTTTGAGTAGGATCCATGTGAAACTGAGAAGAACGTGTATCCACTTGATGATGGCTGATATATTCTATATATGTCGTTTAAGTCTAGGTTACAAATTGTGCTGTTGAGTTTGATAGTTTCTTTATTCAGTTCTTGTCTAGATAATCTGTCTAATGCCGAGAGTGGTGTCTTGAAGTCACCCATAATTATTGTGTTGTAGTCTATTTGGCTATTGAACTTGAGGAGAGTTTGTTTTATGAACATTGCAGCTCCATTGCTTGGTGCATACAAATTCATAATTGTTATGTCTTGTTGGTGGATGGTTTCTTTTAACAGAATATAGTGTCCTTCTTTATCCATTTTGATTAACTTAGGTTTGAACTTGATTTTATTCCACATGAGTATGGCCACTCCTTCTTGCTTCTGAGGGCCATGTGAGTGGTATGATTTTTCCCAACCTTTTACCTTCACCCTGTGTATGTCTTTTCCTATCATATGAGTCTCCTTAAGGCAGCATATTGTTGGATTTATTTTTTTTGATCCAGGTTACTAGCCCATTCTCTTGATTGGTGAATTTAGGCCATTAACATTTAAGGTTACAATTGAAATATGATTTGTTCTTCCAATCATGTTTATTTATTTATTATGTTTTAGTTTGGCTAGTTTTTACTTTTTTGGTTATTTTCCTCCCCCTTTACTGAGATACCTCCTGCTGTTAGTTTTCGGCACTATTTATCAATTCCTCTTCTTGTAGTATTTTGCTCAAAATGCTTTGCAGTGCTGGTTTTCTGGTTGCGAATTCTTTTAGCTTTTGTTTATTGTGAAAGACTTTAATTTCGTTTTCAAATCTGAACCGTAATTTTGCTGGATACAGTATTCTTGGTTGGAATCCATTATTTTTCAGCATTTGAAATACATTGTTCAAGGATCTTCTCGCTTTCAAAGTCTGTGATGAAAAATCAGTCATTAACCTAATTGGTTTTCCCCTGAATGTAATCTGCCTCCTTTCTCTTATAGTGTTTAATATTCTCTCCTTGTTCTGTATGTTGGCTATCTTCATAATTATATGTCTTGGAGTTTGTCTATTATGATTTTGAATGTTTGGGGTCCTGTAGGATTCCAGGATTTGACAATCCGATCCATCTTTCATCTCTGGGATGTTTTCTAGAATTATTTTATTTAATATGTTCTCCATTCCTTTGGTTTGAATCTCTATGCCTTCTTCTATCCCAATGACTCTCATTTTTTATGACATCCAATATCTCTTGAATAGATTGCTAATGGGATTTAAGCCTCTTTTCTGTGTTGATTATATTCTTTTCAAGTTGATAAACTTTGTCTTCATTATCTGATATTCTGACTTCTGCTTGATCTAGTCTATTTGTAATATTCTCGTTTGAGTTTTTAATTTGGTTAATACTTTCCTGCATTTCTAGTATTACTGTTTGATTTCTTTTAAGATCTCTATCTCCTGGTAAAGCTCGTTGTTTGCCATTTGAGTTTGTTTGTTTAATTCATTTTCAAAATATACTTTTATTGCTTGGACTTGCTGCCTCATGTCTTCTCTAATATTCCTTTCCATCTGAGTTAGGTATGCCTTAAGTTCTTTCCCTATCCCTGTTTCTGATGCTTCTAGATCCTCCTGTAGAATTAAGTTGTCCTGCATTGTTTGTACTTCTTTCTTTCCCTTGTTTTTTCATGATGCTCATGTTACTTTCCAGCTCTATTTGATTGCTGTGTTGCTGTTTTATTCTATAGATTTGTTTCGGTGTTGTGTATCTCTGTTGTCTCTCCTTTGTGTTGGTAGACTATGCCTGCTAAAGTGGATTCCACTTGTAGGGAATTCCGAAGGCCGAGCTCCAGTGACGTCACCCCTCTGCTTTGGCGGGCCCAGGCTCCTTGCCGAAATGTTCGAATACGGGGATGGAACTGGACTGTCTCCAGTTGGTTTCAGCTCTAGGTCACTGGCGGGTGGGCAATCACTAGCCACCCAGTGGCGCAGTCGGTCTCCTGCGCGCCGGTGTTCTCCAGACGCCCAGTCACGCGGACAGCAGGTGGACTGTCACCTGCGCTTCTGTGTTCTCCAGCTTCCCAGTCACAAGAGCCTGGCCTCTAGTCCCCTGGTTTCTCCTGCTAGTCCTGGTTTCTCCTGCTAGACTAGATTTCCCCTGAGTGATGCTTCTCTGCAGTTCAATCTGTATTCTGGGCCTGTCATTTGTTGGGTGTGGAGGGTGTCTATTGGAACCCAGACACTCTATTGTTTTGAGGATCAGTCAGACCGGATCTCCGGTTGCACATTTGGCTCGTTTTTCAGACCCAATTACCAGATCTCAGTGCTAAAAATCTTTCTTATAGGTTTTGGTGCACCCCCATTTTGCTGTAAGTTCTTAACAAGATAGTTTTTTGTGGTTCTATCTCGTTATTCACCTGTGCAGTGGCGCGTTACACTGGGTGTGATGCACTCTATTCGTGGCCATCAGGCAATGATGAAATATTATGCTTTGTATGCAGCATTTACTGAAGTTAGTTTTCAGTATTAGGAAACAAATATGTATTTCAGGTGAATGAATAATCTGAATTTCTGAGAATAATCTTGTGAAAAGTTGATTATAAATCCACATACGTGAATATGAATGATTTTAGGGAGTGTATAATAAGACACATATATTTCATATTTTGAAAAATCTGGAGAGTGATATATATATATATATATATATATATATATATATATATACAGAAACACACTCACAGACATTAAAAAGTAGCAATATATATGCCAATCGAAATTCAAAATGAAATATATATTCTTCACATATCCAAAAAAATACATTTTACTGAAAATGGATTTATGTATAATGTTGTTCAACTAGGAGGCTCACCCATAGGTTGAAATTTCAGTTCCAAAAGGGTTTAGGAGGAGTGTTCTCTTCTCACAATTTGTATCTGCCAAGTCAGCCACCTCAGAAGAAAGTCTGTGTGATACCAGGTAGTATTCTATATGAGCATATAAAAATACATGTGCTGAATAGGTGACAGAGAAAGAGGAGAGGAATTCACATATTTGTTAACGTTAAAAACACATGGAGAAATATTTCAATAAACATTGACTATATTTATAACTCCAACCCCATATAATGCAAAAGGGAAGTCCAAGTATACACCATGCCTTCTCTGAACTGTTTGTATTTCCATTCTGTTAGGGTTACTATTCTCCATCATATTAGGATTAGTAGTCAGATTCTAGTAGGTTATGGATTAGTGTCAGAGATTCAGTATTTCGAATAGAAAATAGGAAAATAAACCCATTGTGTTTGCAAATATGTGTGATACAAAAATCTTCCCACTCTCATTCAGAACAATGCCTTGACATTACCTTCTCCCCTAATAAGACACAATTAGAGGAGAAGAGTTAGAAAATCTGTGAATACATATCTGGAATGGAATATTCTCGGTGTTCACAAGCTTGGAGGTGGTAGAGGAGTTTCCAAAAGTAAGGGACAGGGTAAACACTCCACAAACATGGAGCTCTGCAGGCCTAAAGACATATTGAGAAACTGCCTCTGAGTTTGGGCACTTAAAATGTATGTTGTGGTCCGAAGCTTTAGCTTCCTCTATAGTGAGAGCATCAAAACTGGTCTGCATCTATGTGACCTGGGGGACATGGTATCTTATTTTCCAATGAACATGAGGCAGCAGTGCTGAATTCTCACTTTGTAGGTAAACTGTGGCAACTGGAGTCTAAGGGTCTCTCTGTGTGGACTGTGAAGCTAATTGATCATGCTCTACTTTTCTTAGTAGAGCACTGGGAGTTTGTTATTTGCTTCACAAATACAAGGAGTTCAACTTGGTCAGAGTGCTGGAGGGAGTTCTGTCACATGTGGTGCCTCAGGGTCTGCAGGAGAATGCACCAGTCAGGCTTCTATTTCACATAGTTTGCCCCCTTGACCATAGCATCCTGATTCTGAACATTGCCCTGAAACCTCTCCATATAACAAGATGCCTTTACATATAAGGGTCTGCTTGCTGCACCATGTCAGTTACAAGCCATTTGGAAGCCAATGGCAGATCTACATGGCCCCAACACAGATGTTTTATCACACACCTGCCCACCACTGTTCTAGGCCCACTACTCAGCAGGCTCCAACTTACTGGCATCTCTGTTCTACACCATTTTTAAGAAACGCAGTCAATCAAGGCACTGTCTGGTATACTCATGATCAGCAACTGGACATCAAAAAGTTCTCCAGTGCCACCTGGTCATGAAAATTTCAAAAATTCCATGGTATTTCTCTAGCCATTTTTCAAGGATGAAGTTGGAGGCACTATGATTTTCAATTCACTCAGGAACCATTAAATGTTGAGGAAGCTCATTTCAATGAAAGCTCTGGAGAACACTCACAGGCAAGGCTTCCCAAAGGGTCGCCAAAAGGTAACATGAAGCCAGGCCCATTGAGGTCTGCAATGTGAGATCATGTGTGTTTTGCCTCTCAACTATGGCTGCCAAGTCTTTCAGAATAAAATCATGTGATATTCTGGCTGAGATTCCTCGTGCCTTGTGGAAAGCCTCTCTGTGCACAGATCTCAGTTTCAAAGGGCGACTGTCATTCATGGCCTCCTAAAATCCCAACACAACTCATGGCAATAATTCTCTGAGGTCAGTTCCAGAACTCAGTCTCTAAGGGGAATCACACCAGAGTTCAAGACCAGGTGGAGCCAGTCATCTTTTTCAACCGCCACACAAACTTCCAAAATTAAAACCCAAACACTCCCACAAGGCCCTCATCTTCTTCCATATAGATACTCATTATAAACTCTGGCTGGAGGTTTCCATGAGGGATGCAGAACAAGATAGTGTCCAAAGTCAGCTCCCTTGCCCCTCATTTGCCTAAAGTCGGGGTGGCCTGAACACCTTCCTGTGAACCTGGAGTGATCAAATAGTGTGCCGTTAATACTGCTCTGCTTCTCCAATTTGAGGACGACTGACTGTGGGGTTTAGAATCTTTATGTGAATTGGAAGCATGAGAAAATGCAAGCACCTTTGGGCTTGCCTCTCCTTGGCTTTGAAGAATGCATTTGACCCAAAGAATCCCTCTTCTCACTTGATGGAGGTCAGGAACCTTACAGAGGAAGGCAAGAGACTTCATCCGCAATGACTGATCTTTTGATCATTTTGGTTTTGGATGAACACATGGGATCCATCAGGTGCTGAGAATCTAACCACAGCCTCACACAGGGCCAAGAGGCTGTTTCAGACAAATCCATTTCCAAAGCAATTAAGCAAAGAGCTACAGGTGATGTCCATTCATTTCCATTTGAAAACTTTTTTCTTCAGGCTTCACAAAGAATTGGCCTGTGGTAAATACCTTCCTGATATTCAGGGCAACAGAACAATAGGTAAGCAAAAAGCCCAAATCAGGGTTTCTCCACTGAGACTTTCCTGGTCACACTAGCTACCCACTACATGGCCATATAACAGAGCTTTTAGGTGGTAAATATCTTGGACACAAAACCATGAAGCTATTCTGCAGAGTGTCCAGAATTCAGAAAGAAAACAGAAACTTATGAAGATATCAGGTGTTGCCCTTTGATAACAAAAGCCACAGTCCATTTATAAATTGGGCAAGATGAATGCTGGGAAGCTTTCTACTAGACAGGACACATCCTTTGATGCATTCTTATTTCTAATGTCTACAACCACGGACACAGTGGGATACACAGACATAGAAGCACTCACATTGCAAAACGACTAACTAGAAACAGTCCACGCCAATCCAAACAAACAGTCTTTAGTACCTATTCTCAGAACATGAGACAAGACCATGAGCATACACCCACACCCACAAAGGCACCACCTTTGCTCCAAGTAGTTCTGTGATTACCCAGAGTGTCCTCTGAATGGTGGGCCATACTATATTCCCCCCAAATGGCCTGTCCTGTCTCAAATCTGGTCTCCTTGGCCAATTCTGTGAAGTTGTCATTAGCCATGGGTGAGCCACTACCTGCTTTCTCAGGAAAGGCCCCTCTTCAGAGCTTTTCTGGCATTTGAACATCCTCACATCTGTAGGCACTAAGAAAGACTGACTCTGTCCTTGGTAAATTGAAGCAAGTGAGACCACTGGGCCTGGGACTGCGACTGGCTCTGGGTGCCATTCTTCCTGGATCCCAAGTTCAGAGAGTTCCATCACAAAGGAAGTGAGGTGAGGTCACTTCCTTCAGAAACTGAATGAGGTCACTGCTTTGGCAACAACTTTGTCCAAATAGTTACTTCTAAGGGCCCATGAGATGGAGGCTGTTCCTACTTCCTGTAACACTTTCAAAAGTTAGAATGGTATATCAACCATAGGCACCTGGGAACACCTCTTCACACAGGCTTGGTTTGGTCTATCTTCTCTACATTAAGTTGATAGAGGCTGATACAGACACATCCCTTCATCCTCACCAGGTTGTTTGCCATGGAAGATGACTTTTGCTCTCTCGGGAACTTCACAGCTGCCTACATCTTCTCCAGGGATTATTTCTACATGGACCTTTGATGTTCTCAGCAGGTGGAAGATTCCCTACATTCCGGTATTTAAAGAGAAACTCTGTCCCTCCTCTTCTGTAAAGTTAGATTGAGGTAACAGTGTATATTTAGGGTTAATAACATGTTCGATTTGGGTTAGGAATCTCTCTGCCGGATGAATAATGGTATTGGGAACCTGTGATATTTACAAGAATATATAGGTGAAATATAAGTATGAAAACAGAAATGTAGGTAAGATATGAAGCCAGAAGGGCATTGGGCCCTTGAGTGGGATACTTAGGTTTGAATTATGTTCTGCACATGTGTCTCAGATGAATTGATATAAAATGGCATAGGACCTTTTACCTTGAATGATTGATTGTTGAAGAGAACATCGAGTTAAAAAGTGATAGTCAGTAGGATTAGTAAGATAGTCAGTAGGTTTATGAAGAAGAGTGAGTATAGGATTTGGACCAAAAGTTCTTTAGCAATAGAGTTTCGGGTAGAGAGTGAATGTAAATGTCACCATATGTGAAGTATGAGTCACAATGATGAACTAGGGAAAATATGTAGGAAAGCAGATATCAATAGAGATATTAGGAAATCAGGCAAAGTGTAAAGTGAGTGATAGAATTAGACATTTCCAACAGGCTTGAGGTTGAATATATAATCTTAGGAAGAAACAAATATGTAGTCATCAATAGGATTGACATTTGAGAGCATTAGGTAACCAGGACAGGGTTGTTTTTGGTAATCCATGCTCACTTTCCATTTAGGCTTTGATACAATCATGAGTTTGACCTTTGCTTTTTGTGTCCAGAATATTACTGTGATAAAATGTATATATAGATAAGGTGACATCAGTATTTCTTCCACCATTTCTGGGAGCAATATTTTGAAGAGGTACAAATTAGTAATGGGGGGACAAATAGGTGTACACTGTGTTTATGAATATAGAGATAATGCATTAATAGACCATACAGTGAATAAATAACATAACTGGTTCCAACTTTAAATAATGGATTGAATTGAAATGTGAAAATATACAGGAAATTTTATATTGATATGCATACATTCATTCCAACCAGTTTTACATCTAATGGTAATATTAATGTTATAGTTTATCATGAAGAGTGTGTGAGTTTAGCTTCAAAATTGATTATGGAAATCGAAAATAATGTGTTTGAAAAGAAGTCTCATGAAAAGACCAGTCAAGTAACATGGAAGAATTCATGTGTTCTGAAGCAGGAAGTGAAACAAATTCTTATTAATTTGCTAACTTGTGGATGAAATATATGTCCTATGATGTGCAAAAACTGAAGAAATACTAATGTACCAGTGTTGAATTAAAATAAAGGTCAAAATAGACATTAAGTCCCATAGGAATCTACTTGCATTGATGTTAAACTGGGTCTGTTACTGTAGAAATATTAGGATTTGTAAGCACCATTGATTGAAGTTAGTTCTCATACTGGGAAACAAATATGTATTTCAGGTAGATGAATATTTCTGAGAATAATCTTGTGAAAAGTTGATTATAAATCCACATACATGAACATGAATGAATTGATGGAGTGTATATAAGAGACATATATTTCATATTTTATAAAATCTGGAGAGTGTGTGTGTGTGTATATATATATATATATATATATATATATATATATATATATATACAGAAAAACACAAAAATACATTAAAAAGTATCAATATATATGCCAAACGTAATTTATCAGTAATATATATCATCCACAGATGAAAATATATTTATTTTACTGAACATGGATTTATGTATAAATTGTTCTACTGGGAAGCTCACCCATAGTTTTAATTTTCAGTTCCACCAGCGTTTACGAGATCTCTTCTCACAACTTGTTTCTGCCCAGTCAGCCAACTCAAAAAAATGTACGTGTGAGACCACGTAGGATTCTATATTTGCATATAAAAATACATGTGCTGAGTAGGCTACATAGAAAGGAAGACAGGAATTTACATATGTGTTAACATTAAAAACACATGGAGGACTATTTCAATTAAAAATTGAGTAGATTTAGAATACTTACCCTCTATCATGCAAAAAGGAAGTCCAACAATACACCATGCCTGCTGTAAACTGCTTGTATTTTCATTCTGTTTGGGTATTTTTCTCCATCATATTAGGATTAGTAGTCAGAGTCTAGTAGGGTATGAGTTAGTGTCAAGAATTCAGTATTTCAAATGGAAAATTGTAAAATGAATCAATGTGTATGCAAATGTGTGCTACACAAAAATTTTCCCACTCTCATTTAGAACAATGCCTTGACATTACCTTCACCCCAAGTAAGACACATTTAGAGGAGAAGAGTTAGACAATCTTTGAATACATATCTGAAATGAAAAATGTTCAGGAGTTCACAACCTTGGAGTTGGTAGAGGAGTTTCCAAAAGTAAGGGACAGTGTAAAATCTCCACAAACATGGAGATTTACCAGCCTAAAGGCTTTCTGGAGAAACTGCCTCTAGGTTGGGCACTTGAAATATATGTTGTTGTCAGGAGCTTTAGCTTCCTTTCTAGTGAGACAATCAAAGCTTGGTCTGCACATCTGTGACCTGGAGGACATGGTTTATAATTCTCCAATGAACATGAAGCAGCAGTGTTGATTTCTCTCTTTGTAGGTAAACTATGGCCACTGGGTCTAAGTGTCTCCCCATGTAGACTGCTAAGCCATTAGGTCATCCTCCACTTTTCAAAACGTTTCTTGATACTGCACTCGGAGTTTGGTATTTGATTCATGAAATACAAGGAGTTCAACTGGGACAAAGGGCTGGAGGAAGTTCTTTCACGTGTGGTGGGTCAGGGTCTGCAGAAGAATGCACCAACAGGGCTTGTATACCACATAGGTTGCTCCCTTGACCATAGAAACCTGATTTTGAACATTGCCCTGAAACCTCTCTATATAACCAGATGTCTTTACATACAGGATCTGCTGGCTGCACCAAGTCAGTCTCAAGCCATTTGGAAGCCAATGGCAGATCCACATGACCCCACCACAGATGTTTTATCACACACTTGCTCACCACCGCTCTGGGCCCATTACTCAACAGGCTTCAAATGACTGGCATCTCTTTTCTACACCATTTTCATGAAAACCAGTCAATCAACACACTGTCTGGTACACTCATGATCAGCAACTGGACATCCAAATGTTCTCCAGTGCCACCTGGTCAAGGAAATTTCAAAAATTTCATGGTATTTATCTAGCCAATTTTCAAGGATGAAGTTGGAGACACTTTGGGTTTCAATTCATTCAGAAATTATTTAATGGTGAGGAAGCTCATTTCAATGAAAGCTCTGGAGAACTCTCACAGGCAAGGCTTCCCAAAGAGTGGCCAAAAGGTCACATGAAGCCAGGCCCATTGAGGTCTACAATTGAGGTCCATGTGTGTTTTGACTATCAAATATGTCTGACAAGTTTTTCAGAATAAAATTGTGTGATATCCTCCTGAGATTACCAGTGCTCTGTGGAAAGCGACACTGGGCCTAGATCTCAGTTTCCAAGGGTGACTCTCATGCGTGGCCTCCTAAATCCCAACACAATTCATGGCAATATTTCTCTGAGGTAAGTTCCAGAACTCAGTCTCTAAGGGGAATGACACCATAGTTCAAGCCCAGTTGGATCCAGTCATCTCTTCCAACCGCCACACGAATGACCACAATTAAAACCAAAACACTCCCACATGGTCCTCATCTTGTTAAATATAGACACTCATCATAAACTCTGGCTGGAGGTTTCCATGCGGGACGCATCCCAAGACAGTGTCCAAAATATTCTCCCTTGCCCCTCATTTGCCTAAAGTCATGGTGGCCTGGACACCCTTCCTGTGAACCAGAAGTGATCAAATAGGCCTGCCGTTAATACTGCTCTGCTTCTCCAATTTGAGCCCTATTGACTCTCAGGTATAGATTTTTTTATGTGATTTGGAGTCACGAGAAAACACAAGCACCTCTGCAGGACTTTGAAAAACTCATTTGACCAAAAGGATCCCTGTCTCACTTGATAGAGGTCAGGTACCTAACAGAGAAAGGCAAGAGACTCATCCACAATTACTGAATTTTTGCCATTATGGTTTTGATTGCACACATGGTATCTATCTTTAGATCCATCATGTGCTGAAAATTTAAACCACAACCTCATACAGGGCTAGGAGGCTGATTCAAACACATCCCTTTCCAAAGCAAAGAACCACAAGTTATTCCCATTTATTTCCATTTTAAAACTGTTTTATTCAGGCTTCACAAAGGGGTGGCCTGAGGCAAAGACCTTCCTGACATTCAGGGCAACAGAACAATAGGTAAGCAAATGAACCAAAATATGGTTTCTTCACTGAGCGTTTACTGGTCACAATGATGTATGAGTTTTCTAAGATGTTCCCATTTCCTATAGCTATCAAGTACATGGCCATGTCACAGAGCTTGGGGGTGGTATGTATCTTGGACACAAAACTATGAGGCTATTCTGGAGAGTGTCCAGAATTCAGGAAGAAAACAGGAACTTAGGAAGTTAGTAGGTGTTGCCCATCCATAAGGAAAGCCACAGTCCATTCATCAACTAGGCCTGATGAATGCTGGAAAGTTTTCCACTAGACAGGACACATACATTGATACATTCTCTTTTCGAATGTCTACAACCATGGACAGAGTGGGATACACAGACATAGAAGCACTCGCCTAGTCAAACGACTTTCTAGAAACAGTCCACTCCAATCAAAACAACAGCCTTTCCTACCTATTCTCAGAACATGAGACAAAACCACAAACTCACACCCACACCCACAAAGGCACCTCCTTAACTCAAGTAGGTCTGTGACTATCCGGAGTGTCCTCTGAATAGTGGGCCATACTATGTTCCCCTAAAATGGCCTGTACTGTCTCAGATCTGGTCTCCTTGGCCAACTCTGTGAAGTTGTCAACAGCCAGCGGTGAACCACTACCTGCTTTCTCAGTAAAGGCCCCTCTTCAGAGCTCTTCAGGCATTTGGCAATCCTCATATCAGTAGGTACCAAGGAAGACTGACTCTGTCCTTGGTAAATCCAAACAAGTGAGACCACTGGGATTGGGACTTGGACTGGCTCTCGGTGCCTGGCTTCCTGGATCCCAAATTCAGAGATTTCCATCACCAGGAAAGTGAGGTGAGGTCACTTCCTTCAGGAACTGAATGAGGTCACTTCCTTGGCAACCACTTTGTCCTACCAGATTCATCCAAGGTTCCCATGAGATGGAGGCTGCCACTACTTCCTGTGACACTTTCACAAGTTAGAATGGCATATCAACCATAGGCACCTGGGAACAGCTCTCCACACAGGCATGGTTTGATCAATCTTCTCTACATTAAGAAAGGAGAGGCTGATTCAGACACATCCCTTAATACTGACCAGGTTGTTTGTCATGGAAAATGACTTTTGCTCTATTAGGTCCTTCATAGCTGCCTGCAACTTCTCCAGGGTATCATTTCTGCTTGTACCTTTGATGTTCTCAGCAGGTGGAAGAGCCCCTACATTACTGTATTGTAAGACAAACTCTCTCCCAGCTCTTCTGTACAGTTAGTTTGAGGGTACAGTGTATGGTTAGAGTAATAACAGGTTTGATTTAGGTTAGAAATCATACTGAGGAATGAACAATGGTATTGGGAACTCGCGATATTTACGAGAATATATAGGTGAAATATAAGTATGAAAACAGAAATCTAGATAAGATTTGAATCCAAGAAGGGCATTGGGCTGTTGATTGGGATACTTAGCTTTGAATTATATTCTGCACAGATGTCTCAGATAAATTGATATACAATGGCATAGGACCTTGTACCTTGGATGATTGATTGTCAAAGAGAATTTCCAGTCAAAAAGGGATAGTCGGTAGGATTAGGAAGATAGTTGGTAGGTATAGAAAAAAGAGTGAGTATAGGATTTCGAACAAATTTCTGTAGCAATAGGGTTTCGGATAGAGAGTGAATGTAAATTTCAGCACATGTAAAGAGTCAGTCACAATGATGAACTCAGGAAAATATGTATGAAAGCAGATATCAATGGAGACATTAGGAAATCAGGAAAAGCATAAAGTGAGGGTTAGTATTAGTCATTTTCAACAGGGTTGAGGTTGAATATATAATCTTAGAAAGCAACAAATATGTAGTCACCAATAGGATTGATTTGCGAGCATTAAGCAACCTGGACATGGATGTTTTTAGAAATCCATGCTCACTTTCCATTTAGGATTTGGTGAAAGGTTAATAAGATAGGTACTTGTCACTTCCTGTTTTTCTGTATGCTTAACAAAACACTGTTGAAACCTTGAGGACTGTTTGCTAATTTTTTTCCCAGAATGTGCTGTCCCTGACTGCCAAAGAGAATGTACACCCTCACCTGTTTGCACGCAAACCGCCCACTCGCCCTGACCCATCAATAAGCTTCCCTCCCTGCCCTCTTCAAGGAAAGTATATAAGCTCTGCTTAAGCTGTTCTCATTGCTCTCTGCTCTATTCAAGTGAGCACTGAGCCCCAGATTGCTAGACTCCCAATAAACCCAGGGTAACTTTTGATGTGGAGGGGACCCCAGTAAACTTTGAAGTGGATACAGGGGCAGTGTACTTAGTCCTTAAGGCCCCACTGGGCCCTCTATCAAATAAAAGCTCTCTAGTTCAAAGTGCTAACACCAGTAAATATGGGAATTAGACAACTAAGAAAACCATGGACATGAGGAAAGGAAAAATCCATCACTCCTTCCTAATAATCCCAGAATGCCTGGCCCCATTGATGGGCAGAGATCTGCTCACCAAGCTCCGGGCCAAAATGACTTTTAACCATGAAGGCCCCAAAATGATATTTCTAAATCCTTTAGTATAAACTCCTATATTCACGGCTTTAAATATGTCAGTAGAAGATGAACAGCAACTCTTCACACCCCCCAAGACTGATCAAACAGGCAAGCTACTCCAGAAATGGATAACAGATTACCCAGATGCCTGGAAAAAAACTGCTGGGTTAGGACTAGCCATGAAACAACCTCCAAAAACAGTGGAGTTCAAAACCTCAGCCTCCCCAATCAATGTCAAAAAATATCCTCTGAGCAAAAAAGCTAAAGATGGGATAAGGCCCCATATTCAGAAATATCTGGCCTTAGGGTCCTAAGGCCTTGTCAATCATCCTAAAATACTCCCCCGCTACCAGTATAAAAAGCCAGGAGCCGGGGACTATCCCCCATTAAAGACATAAGAGAGACCTACAACAGAGTGTAGGACATTCACCCCAGTGTACCTAATCCGTACAATCTGCTTATCACTCTGAACCCTGAGAGGAAATGGTATACTGTTCTGGACTTAAAAGATGCTTTCTTCTGCTTGCCTCTGCATAAATATAGTCAGTTGCTGTTTGCTTGCTAGTGGGTAGACCCAGAAACTGGAACGTGTGGTCAACTAACTTGGACTAGACTCCCCAAAATGGTTGAAAAACTCCCCCACTCTCTTTGATGAAGCCCTCCAAAGAGATCTCAACAGCTTCAGAACTATGCACCCCGAAGTCACCCAGCTTCAATACGTGGATGACCTGCTACTGGCACCCAACACCAAGGATATCTGTGAATCTGGGACCCAAGCAGTATTATGTGAGCTTCCTCAACTCGGGTATAGAGCTTCTTCCTAAAAGGCCCAAATTTGCCAGCAAGAAGTAATCTTCCTGGGCTATTCCTTTAGGGGCAGTAAACGATGGCTCACTGAGCCCAGAAATCAAACGGTTGTGCAGAAACCACCCCCATCTAACAGCAGACAACACAGAGAGTTTCTTGGGACTGCTGGGTTTTGCAGGTTAAGGATTCCTGTGTTTGGGTCCTTAACTTCTCATTTACACCCGCTGTTAAAGGGAGATGCCCAATTCTAATGGACCCCTGAGATCCAGCAAGCTTTTAATAACATCTAAGGACACTGACACTGTACTCCTCAACTTCACTGAGCAAAGCCTGAAATTTCAGAAAGCCCTACACTACGTTAAAAATGTACATCAGTTCACTCACCTTGGTTCAAAGAAATTGCAGGCATTCCTGAAGGATCAAGAACAGAGTTTTCCACTAACCGACTCACAGTGAAAGGAAATAACTGAACAGGTAAAAAAAAGCCTGTCGGGTCTGTCAATAGGTTAATGCTTACACTTCCAAGCTTCCTGCAGGAAAGAACCTACGAGGAACCAGACCAGGACAATTCTGGGAAGTGGACTTTACTGAAATTAAGCAAGCATGGTATGGACTTAAATATCTCCTACTCTTTGTAGATATATTTCAGGATGGATTGAAGCCTCCCCCCCCCAAAAAAAAAGGCGCAAATGGTGGTCAAGAAGATCCTGAAAGATATTTTTCCAAGGTACGGCCTGCCTAAGGTAATAGGGTCTGATAATGGACCAGCGTTCATGGCCCAGGTAACTCAGGGGTTAGCCAGCACCCTGGGGATTAATTGGAAGTTACATTGTGCTTATAGACCCCAGAGTTCAGGACAGGTAAAAAAATTAAATAGAACCATTAAAGAGACCTAAACGAAATTAAGCTTAAAGAGTAGCATAAAAGATTGGACTATGCTCCTGCCTTATGCACTATTTCATGCAAGAAATACTCCCTCTGTTTCTTTGTGTAACCTCACCCCCTATGAAATTCTCTATGGGGCCCCATCTCCAGTAAGGGACCTAACCCTAACTCAAAGATCTAACGATCCCTTCCACACCACCTTGCTTGACAGACTTAAAGTTCTGGAAGGAACTCAGCAATACCTGTGGAAACAGCTGGCCACTGCCTACCAACCTGCTGAAGAGGGTACTCCACATCTATATCAAGTAAGAGACTTTGTCTACATAAGTCAACATCAGGTGTCATCCCTGGAACCCGGCTGGACAGGACCATACCAGGTGCTACTTATAACACCTACAGTGCTAAAGTTAGACGGAATCACTTCCTGGTTCCTAATTCTCATCTCAAGCCTGTGCCCTGTCCAGAATCTGGCTGAAAAATGGAAAAGACTGGTAACATTTTCAAATTGTATATTCGCCATGTGAATAAGACTATAGACTCTCCAATTGGTCACCAGTAGTCCTAACCCTCATCAACCCGTTCAGCAGTGATGGCTGATCACAAATCCTACTAGACAAGAAGTATGGTCTATCGCACATACAGCCCACTTAGGGACCTGGTGGCCATCTCTCCACCAAGAAATTTGTCAGCTGGCTATACGTCTTTCCTATTGGGAAATCCCTGATGAAGAGGATCCCCAAAAATTCCATTAAATACTTTCCATACAATAGATAATGGAAACAAACATTATGGATGTAGGGACACGCGAGCCAGATGCAGGTTGGCTAGCCTAGATTACTTTGTTTGCCTGGCGGACTACCAAAGCCAAAAACAGCCACGACTGTGTGGGGGAAAAGCCAACTTCTTCTGTAAATAATGGGGATGTGAGGATACAGGGGCTACCTGGTGGAAGCAAAACTCCTCATCAAATTTAGTACACAGCATTGGCCATATTACCAGTTAGATAACAAAAACCGATGGCCACCAGAGGGGTCTCTAGATCCTCAAATTTTGCGTGACCTTTTCAACTTCGACAAGTGCTCAAAAGTGTGGAAGGAAATTCCCCTACGTGTAGGCCTTTTCCCTCCTATGCTCAAATCCTGAACAATGCTTCTCCAATAGATACTCACCCGCAGCCTTCTGCCCCAGACTCTCTGCTGTCACTCCCACATCAGCAACCTGATTTCTCAGCTCCAGTTACTAGATCAAAAACCCAAATTTCCGTCGGTTCTCAGACCATTGCCCCTTGCTGAGCTTGCAGGTACTGAGGTACCCTTCCACCCTCTCACTCCTCTCTCCTCCTGTCAGTGCCCACACCGGGTCCCACCAGGTCCTCTTACCAGCTAACCCAAAGCTCAAACCAGCTAAGGAGTGCCCTCAGACGCCTATCAAAGATGTAATTAAAATGGCCTTTAAAGTTGCTTTGTCATCACTGAAAACAGGTTACTAAGAATTTAAAGTCCCTCACAGGCTTTTTGGAATACTCACTCCCGTCTTCCCCTCTGCTCTACCTGTTCTACTGCTCAAGTTTTGTTGCCAGGAAAATCCCAAACCCCTTTCCCATAATTCTTTTATATCTCTTTTTCCTCATCCTCAGATCCACGGAGCTGCTCTCATCCCCTGCCTTCCCTGTCTTCCCCTCTGTACCAGGCCCACAGAAAAGTCTTAAATGACCTTCTCCAGAAGTCTTCACCATGGCTGACTTTAAGCCTTTCAGCAACACAGTTCCTATAAAAGAGTTCAATGTAGATAAACTTCCTCTATTCGTGTTGCTCTGTTCCAGTTGGCCACTGGCTGGAAAAATCAGCACTCCTAAGCTAGACACCCCCTTAGTAGTTTTTAACAAAATATATGAAGAAGGCCTCTGGCCTAGAGCTGGGGCTTCATAGAGATGGCTACATTTCTAAGATATAGAAGTTACCAACTGGGCTCCATGGTAACAGCTGGCAGGGAGGAAAAGAAAAAAAAGAAGAAAAAAGCTCTCCCCCTCCCAGGTGTCCTTAAGAAGTTAACTTTCCCAGAACAGAGGAAAAAAAAACAGAAACAAAAACTGCTTTTTGTGAACTTCTGCAGACTGTGAACTTCTGAGCCCCTTCCCTTACATGCTGGGTACAAAATTCTGAAACAACCTAAACTTTGGGTTCAGGGATTAATTGATTACAACAGATGCAATGCCCTCTAAATCCGGATGCAACCAAATAAGACTGTTTCCCTGTCTTCTGTGCTATCTTAGGTACCTTGCCTTGTCCATCTCTACAGCAGTACAATTCTATACACTTAAACATTGTTTATGTTTTCATAAAATGGTCAACAGATGTGATTAATTATGTAATGGTGCAGATGTTTTCCAGAGTGCTCTATCATGACGCAGGTACATTTAAATATCAAATAGGGGGGGCAAACAACCCGGTTCTGCCAGGAACCTGTATCCCTCACTTTAGTCATCCTATTATGAATAGGAGTTGCTGCAGGGGTGGGCACAGGAACCACTGCCCTGGTCCATGGGACACAACAAATGACCCAATTAGAAGCAGTAATAGACCAAAACTTAAAGATATTAAAAACCTCCTTCACAGCTTTACACGAATCTTTAACCTCTCTCTCTGAAGTTATTTTACAGAACAGTCGAGGGTTGGACCTCCTCTTCATGAGAGAAGGGGCCTTCGTCCTGCATTGAGGGACGAATGTTGTTTTTATGCCGACCATACTGGAGTTGTAAAAGAATCTATGATTAAATTAAGAAGATGCCTTGAAGAGCATCAACAAGAGAGAGAGGCCGAAAAAAGGTGGTTTTAGTCTTGGTTCACAAAGCCCCCTCATTAACTACGTTTTCATCAGCCCTGGCCGGTCCATTAATAATCCTCATATTATTGGTAATTGTAGGACCCTGTTTGATCAACCGTGTAGTTTCCTTTCTCCATGCTCAAATTGGACAAGTTAAACTTATGGTAATCAGAAAACAATATACCACACTAGTAAACATAAAATGTGACACCCCCAATGATCATTTTTATGATTAAAAGTAACCAAAAGAAGAAGTGGGGAATGAAAGGTTAATAAAATAGGTACTTGTCACTTCCAGTTTTTCGGTATGCTTAACAAAACACTGTTGATGTCTTGAGAACTGTTTGCTAATCTAGTTCCCTGAAAGTGCTGTACCCAACTGCAAAACTGCAGAATGTACTTCCTGACCCATTTGGACGCAAACCGCCCACTCGCCCTGACCCATCAATAAACATTCCTATCTGCCCTCTCCAAGGAAAGTATATAAGCTCTGCTTAAGCTGTTCTCAGGGCTCTGTGCTCTATTCAAGGGAGCTCTGACCCCAGCATGCTGGACCCCCATAAATCCTTGGCTGTTGCATGAGACAGTCTCTGGTAGTCTCTTCCTCCGACACTCGCCTGACCTTTACATTGGTAAAATAATAAGTGTCATCTTTGCTTTTTGTGTCCAGAATATTACTGTGATAAAATGTATAGGTAGATAAGGTGACGTGAGTATTTCTTCCACCATTTCTGGGAGCAATATTTTGAAGATGTATAAATTAGTATTGGGGGTACAAATAGGTATATCCTGTGACTCTGAATATAGAGATAATGCATGAATAGACCATAATGTGAATAAATAATATAATGGGTTCCAAATTTAAATAATGGATTCCATTGATATCTGAAAATATACAGGAAATCTTATATTGATATACATACATTCATTTCAACCACTAATACATCTAATGGTAATATTAGGATTATGGTTTATCATGAAGAGTGTGTGAGTTTTGCTTCAAAAGTGATCATGGAAATTAAAAATAATGTGTTTGGAAAGAAGTCTCATGAAAAGCCCAGTAAAGAAACCTAGAGGAATTTATGTGTTCTGAAGCAGGAAGTGATGAAAGTGAAACAACTGCCTATAAGTTTGCTAACTTGTGGATGGAATATATATCCTATCATGTGCATAAATTGAAGAAATAGTATTGTACCAGTGCTGAATAAAAATGACCTTCAAAATACACATCATGTCCCACTGGAATCTACTTGCATTGATGTTAAACTGGGTCAGTTACTGTAGAAATAATAGTATTTGTATGCAAAATAAACTGAAGTTAGTTTTAAGTACTGGAAACAAATATGTATTTCAGGTGGATGAATATTTCTGTGAAAAATCTTGTGAAAAGTTGATTATAAATCCATATACATGAACATGAATGAATTTAGAGAGTGTATATAAGACACATATATTTCTGGAGAGTATATATACATATATATATATATATATATATATATATATATATATATATATATACACACACACACACATACACACACACACAAAATACACACACACACACACAGACATTAAATTAGCAATATATATGCCAATCGAAATTTATCATGATATATATATCATCCACAGATGCAAAAATATTTCCTTAATTGAACATGGATTTACGTATAATGTTGTTCAACTAGGAAGCTCACCAATAGGTTGAATTTTCAGTTCCAACAGCGTTTAAGAGGAGTGATCACTTCTCACAAATTGTATTTGCCAAATCAGCCACCTCACAAAAATGTACATGTGATACCAGGTATGATTCTACATGTGCATTTAAAAGTACATGTGCTAAATAGGATACAGAGAAAGGGAGACAGGAATTCACATATTTGTTAACCTTAAAAACACATGGAGAACTATTTAAATTAAATATTGACTAGATTTATAACACCTACCATTAATCATGCAAAATACAAGTACAACTATACACTATGATTTCTCCTAACTGCTTGTATTCCTATTCTGTTTGTGTTATTTTTCTGCATCATATTAGGAGTAGTAGTCAGAGTCTAGTAGGGTATGGGTTCATGTCAGAGATTCAGTATTTTGAATGGAAAATTGTAAAATGAATGCAATGTGTATGTAAATATGTGCTACAAAAAAATGTTCACACTCTCATCCAGAACATTGCCTTGACATTGCCTTTGTTCCGAGTAAGACACAATTAGAGGAGAAAAGTTAGAAAATCTGTGAATATATATCAGGAATGAAAAATGCTCAGGAGTTCACAACCTCCGAGGTGGTAGAGGAGTTTTCAAAAGTAAGGGACAGGGTAAACATTTCTCAAACATGGAGCTCTGCTTGTGTAAAGACTTCTTGAGAAACTTCCTCTGAGGTTGGGCACTTAAAAATATATGTTGTTGTTAGGAGCTTTAGCTTCCTTTGTTGGGAGACCATCAAATCTGGGTGTGCAACAATGTGACCTGGAGGATATTGTTTCTAATTTTCCAATGAACATGAGGCAGCCATGCTGAATACTCTCTTTGTAGTTTAACTATGGTCACTGGGTTGCAAGTGTCTCCACGTGTGGACTGTGAAGCCATTTGGTCATTCTCCAATTTTCGTGGTGTTTCTCACAGGTGCACTGGGAGTTTGGTATTTGCTTCATGAAATACAAGGAGCTAAACTGGGACACAGTGCTGGAGAGAGTTCTGTCCCGTGTGGAGGGTCACGGTCTGCATGAGAATGCACCAACCAGGATTCAATTCCACATAAGTTGCCCCCATTTCCATAGCAACCTAATTCTGAACATTGCCCTGAAACCTCTCTATATAAAAAACACCTTTGCATAGAAGGGTCTGCTGGCTGTACCATGTCAGTCACAAGCCTTTGGGAAGCCAATGGCAGATCCACATGTCACCACCACACATGTTTTATCACACACCTTCACACCACTGCTCTAGGCCCACTAATGAGCAGGATCCAACTTACTGGCATCACTGTTCTACACAAATTTCATGAAACCCAGTAAATCAAGGCACTGTCTGGTACACTCATCATCAGCAATAGGACATCCAAAAGTTCTCCAGTGCCACCTGGTCATGGGAATTTCAAAAATTTCATGGTATTTATCAAGCCATTTGTCAAGGATGAAGTTGGAGGCTCTGGGGGTTTCAATTCATTCAGGAACCATTAAATGTTGAGGAAGCTCATTTCAATGAAAGCTCTAGAGAACACTCACAGGCAAGGCTTCCCAAAGAGTAGCCAAAAGGTCACATGAAGCCAGGCCCATTGAGGTCTACAATGTGAGGTCCATGCGTGTTTTGACTCAACTGTGGCTGCAAAGTCTTTCAGAATAAAATCATGTGATATCCTGGCTGAGATTCCCAGTGCTCTGTGGAAAGCCACTCTGGGCCTAGATCTCAGGTTCCAAGGGCAACTCTCATGCATGGCCTAGTAAAATTCAAACACAATTGATGACAATGCTTCTCTGAGGTCAGTTCCAGAACTCAGACTCTAAGGGGAATCACACCAGAGTTAAAGCCCAGGGAAACCCAGGCATCTCTTCCAACTGCCACACAACTTACCACAATTCAAAACAAAATTCTCCCACATGGCCCTTATCTTCTTCCATGTAGACCCTCATCATAACCTCTGGATTGAATTTTCCATGAGGGGCACAGACCAAGACAATGTCCAAAATAACCTACCTTTCCCCCGATTTGCCTAAAATCAGTGTGACCTGGAAACCCTGACTGTGAACGAGGAGTGATCAAATAGGTCTGCCATTAATACTGCTTGGCTTCTCCAATTTGAGGCCTACTGACTGTGGGGTTTAGATTCTTTATGTGAATTGGAGTAATGAGAACACCCAAGCACGTATGGGCTAGCCTCTGCAGGGCTTTGAATAACTCACTTGACCCAAAGGATCCCTATTCTCACTTGATAGATGTCAGGAACCTTTGAAAGGAAGGCGAGAGTCTTCATCCACAATGACAGCTCTTTTGGCTATTTTGGTTCTGTATGCATCCATGGGATCTTTCTTTAGATCCATCAGGTGCTGAGAATCTAAGCCACAGCCTCACACAGGGCCAAGAGGCTGATTCAGACACATCCCTTTCCAAAGCAATTAAGCAAAGAGCCCTAGGTGATGCCCATTCATTTCCATTTGAAAACTGTTTTCTTCAGGCTTCACAAATTGGTGGCCTGAGGCAAAGAACTTCGTGACATTCATAGCAACAGAATAATAGGTAAGCAAAAGGCGCAAAGCAGGGTTTCTCCACTGAGATTTAGTGGTCACACATATATCTGATTTTTCTGAGATGCTCACAATTCACTTGAGCTATCCAGTACATGGCCATGTCACAGAGCTTGGAGGTGGTACATACCTTAGAGACAAAACCATGAGACTATTCTGGAGAGGGGCCAGAATTCTGGAAGAAAACTGTAACTTAGGAAGATTGCAGGTGTTACCCATTGATAAGGCAATCTGAACTCCATTCATAAATTGGGCAGGATGAATTCTGGGAAGCTTTCTACTAGACAGGACACATCCATTGATGCATTCTTTTTTTCTAATGAGTACAACCACGGACACAGTGAGGTAAACAGACATAGAAACACTCGCCTTGTCAAATGACTTACAATAAACAGTTCATTCCACAGCACATAAAGCGCCTTGCCTACCTATTCTCAGAAAATGAGACAAAACCACAAACCAACACCCACAAAGGCAGCTCCTTCCCCCAAGAAAGTCTGTTACTATCCGGAGTGTCCTCTGACTGGTGGGCCATATTATTTTCCCCCTAAAAGGCCTGAAATGTCTCAGATCTGGTCTCCTTGGCCAACTCTGTGAAGGTGTCAGGACCCAGAGGTGAGCCACTACCTGCTTTCTCAGGAAAGGCCCCTCTTCAGAGCTTTACTGGCATTTTGCAATCCTCACATCAATACGTACCAAGAAAGACTTACTCTGTCCTTGGTAAATCCAAACAAGTGAGACCACTGGGACTGGGAATGGGACTGACTCTGGGTGCCTGGCTTCATGAATCTCAAGTTCTGAGATTTCCTTCACTAAGGAAGTGATGTGAGGTCACTTCCTTCAGGAACTGAATGAGGTCACTGCCTTGGCAACCACTTTGTCCAACCAGTGGCTTCCAAGTCTCACATGAAAAGGAGGCTGTCCCTAATTCCTGTGACACTTTCACAAGTTAGAATCTTATATCAACCATAGGCACCCGGGAACAGCTACCCACACAGGCCTGGTTTGGTCCATCTTCTCTACATTAAGAATAGAGAGGCTGATTCAGACAGAAACCTTCATCCTGACCAGGTTGTTTGCCATTGAACATGACTTTTGCTCTCTCAGGTCCTTCATAGCTGCGTATATATTCTCCAGTGATCATTTCAGCATGGAACTTTGAGGGTCTCAGTAGGTGGAAGACCCCCTACATTTCTTTACTGTAAGACCAACTCTGTCCCTTCCCTCTGTAAATTTAGATTGAGGGAACAGTGTATGGTTAGGGTTAACAACATGTTTTATTTGTGTTAGGAATCATTCTGCTGGATGAATAATGGTATTGGGAACCTGAAATATTTATAAGAATATGTATTTGAAATATAAGTATGAAAAGAGAAATCTAGGTAAGATTTGAAGCCAGGAAGGGCATTGGGCCCTTGATTATGATATTTAGCTTTGAATTACATTCTGCAATGTGGTCGCAGGTAAATCTACATACAATGGAATAAAACCTAGTACCTCAGATGCCTGAATGTCGAAGAGAACATCCAGTCAAAAAGGGATAGTCAGTAGGATTAGGAAAATAGTAGGTTTAGGTTGAAGAGTGAGTCTTTGAGTTGGAAATATAGTTCTTTAGCAATAGGGTTTCGTTTAGAGAGTGAATGAAAATATCAGCACATATGAAGAGTCAGTCACAATGATGAACTGGGGAAAATATGTAGGAAAGCAGATATAAAATAGAGACATTAGGAAATCAGGCAAAGTATACAGTGAGTAACAGTATTAGACATTTTCAACAGGGTTGAGGTTGAATATATGATATTAGAAGAAACAAATATGTAGTCACCAATAGGATTGAAATTTGAGAGCATTAGGCGACCTGGACATGGATGGTTTTAGTAATATATATTCACGTTCAATTTAGGTTTTGGTACAATCATAAGTGTTACCTTTACATTTGTGTCCAGAATATTACTGTGATAAAAATGTATATGTAGATCAGGTGATATGAGTATTTCTTCCACCATTATGGGGAGCAATATTTTTACAACCTATAAATTAGTATTAGGGAAAAAAATAGGTGTACCCTGTTTTGATGAATATAGAGGTGATGAATGAATAGACCAAACTGTGAATAAATAATATAACTGGACCCAACATTAGAAATTGGAATTGGAATAAATTGATATCTGAAAATATACAGGAAATCTTATATTGATATTGGCATACATACATTCATTACAACCAGTTGTACATCTAATGGTAATATTAGTGTTACGGTTGATCATGAAGAGTGTGTGAGTTTTGCTTCAAAATTGATTATGCAAATCGAAAATAATGTGTTTGCAAAGAAGTCTCATGAAAGACCAGTCAAGAAACATGGAGGAATACATGTGTTCTGAAGCAGGAAGTGATTGTAAGTGAATCAAAAGTTTTAAATTTTGAAATTTTGGATGAAACATTTATCCTATGATGTGCATAAACTGAAGAAATAGTACTGTACCAGTGTTGAATAAAAATGAATGTCAAAATACACATCATGTCCCATAGGAATCTACTTGCATTGATATTAACCTGGGTAAGTTACTGCAGAAATATTAGGATTTGTATGCACCTTTCATTGAAGTTAGTTTTCAGTACTAGTAAACAAATATGTGTTTCAGGGGGATGAATATTTCTGAGAATAATCTTGTAAAAATTTGATTATAAATCCACATACATGAATATGAATGTATTTAGGGAGTGTATAATAAGACACATATATTTTATATTTTAAAAAATCTGGAGATTATATATATATATATATATATATATATATATATATATATATACACACACACACACAAACACAAAACACACACAGACATTAAAGAGTAGCAGTATATATGCCAATCGAAATTCATGGTGAAATATATATTGTCCACTGATCCAAAAATATTAATTTTACTGAACATGGATTTATGAATAATGTTGTTCAACTAGGAAGATCACCCATAGGTTGAATTTCAAGATCCAACAGCATTTACGAGGAGTTATCTCTTCTCATAATTTTTATCTGCCACGTCAGCCTCCAAACAAGTATGTACATGTGATACCAGCTAGGATTCTATATGTGCATATAAAAATACATTTGCTGAATAGGCTACAGAGAAAGGGAGATAGAAATTCACATATTTGTTAACTTTAAAAACACATGGAGAACTATTTCAATTAAAAATTATCTAGATTTATAACACCTACCCTACATAATGCAAAAGGCAAGTCCAACTATACACCATGCCTTCTCTGTACTGCTTGTATTTCTATTCTGTTTGGGTTATTTTTCTCCATCATATTAGGATTAGTAGTCAGAGTCTAGTAGGGTATGGGTTCGTGTCAGGGATTCAGTATTTTTAATGGGAAATTGGAAAATGAATCCAATGTGTATGCAAATATGTGCTACACAAAAATCTTCCCACTCTCATCCACAACAATGCCTTGACATTACCTTCACCCCAGGTAAGACACAATTAGAGGAGAAGAGTTAGAAAATCTGTGAATACTTATCTGGAATGGAATATGCTCAGGAGTTCACAACCTTGGAGGTGGTAGAGCAGTTTCCAAAAGTAAGGGACATGGTAAACACTCCACAAACATTGAGCTCTGCTGGCCTAAAGACTTCTTGAGAAACTGCCTCTGAAGCTGGGCACTTGAAATATATGTTGTATTAAGGAGTTTTAGCTTCTTTTGTAGTGAGACCATCAAAGCTGGGTCTGCATCTATATGACCTGGAGAACATGGATTCTTATTTTCAAATGAACCTGAGGCAGCAGTGCTGAATTCTCTCTTTGTAGGTAAAGTGTGGCCACTGGAGGCTAAGTTTCACCCCGTGTGGACTGTGAAGCCATTTGGTCCTCCTCAAATTTTTGTGGTGGTTCTTGCTGCTGCACTGGGGCTTTTGGTTCTTGCTGCTGCACTGGGCTTTTTGAACAACAAGTTCAACTGGGACACAGTGCTAGAGGGAGTTCTGTCACGTGTGGTGGGTTAGGGTCTGCAGGAGAATGAAACAACCAGGCTTCTTTCTCACATAGCTTGCACCCTTGACCATATCAACCTGATTCTGATCATTACCTTGAAAGCTCTCCAAATAAAAAGATGCCTTTACAAATAAGGGTCTGCTGGCTGCACCATGTCTGTCACAAGCCATTTGGAAGCAAATGGGCTAATCACATGGACCCACCACAGATGTTTTATCACACACGTGGCTACCACTGCTCTAGGCCCACTACTCAGCAGGCTCCAACTTACTACCATCTCTGTTCTACATTATTTTTATAAATTCCAGTCAATCAAGGCACTCTCTGGTACACTCATGATCAGCAGCAGGACATCCAAAGATACTCCAGTGCCACCTGGTCATGGGAATTTCAAAAATTTCAAAGTATTTATCTAGCCATTTTTCAAGGATGTAGTTGGGAGGCACTGTGGCTTTCAAGAACCATTAAATGTTGAGGAAGCTCATTTCAGTGAAACTCTGGAGAACTTTCATAGGCAACGCTTCCCATAGAGTGGCCAAAAGGTTACATGAAGCCAGGCCTATTGAGGTCTACAATGTGAGTTCCATGTGTGTTTTGACTCTCAAGTATGGCTGCCAAGTCTTTAAGAATAAAATCATGGGATAATTTGGCTGAGATTCCCAGTGCTCTGTGGAAAGCCACCCTGGACCTTGATCTAAGTTTATAAGGGCGACTCTAATGCATGGCTTCCTAAAATCCCAACTCGATTCATTTCAATACTTCTCTGAGGTCACTTCCAGAACTCAGTCTCTAAGGGGATTCACACCAGAGTCCAAACCCAGGTGGACCCAGTCATCTCTTCCAACTGCCACACAAATGACCACAATTAAAACCAAAATAGTCCCACATGGCTCTCATCTTCTTCCATATAGACACTCATCATAACCTCTAGCTGGAGGTTTCTATGAGGAGCGCAGGACAAGACAGTGTCCAAAATACGCACTCTTGCTCATCATTTCCATAAAGTCAGAGTGGCCTGGACACCCCTTCTGTGAACCAGAAGTGATCAAAAAGGCCTACCATTAATACTGCTCAGCTTCTCCAATTTGAGGCCTACTGACTGTGGGGTTTAGATTCTTTATGTGCATTGGGGTCATGAGAAAACCCAAGCACCTATTGGCTAGCCTCTGCAGGGCTTTGAAGAAGTCATTTGACCCAAAGGATTCCTATTCTCACTTGATAGAGGTCAGGAAACTTACAGAGGAAGGCAAGAGATTTTATCCACAATGACTGCTCTTTTGGCCATTTTGGTTTTGGATGCACACATGGCATCTTTCTTTAGATCCATCAGGTGCTGAGAATGCAAGCCACAGCCTCACACACAGCCAACAGACTGGCTCAGACACATCCCTTTCAAAAGCAATTACTCAAAGAGAGACAGGTGATGCTCATTCATTTCCATTAGAAAACTGTTTTATTCAGGTTTCACAAAGTGGTGCCTTAGGCAAAGACCTTCCTGACATTCAGTGCTACAGAACAATAGGTAAGCAAAGGCCCAAAGCAGGGATTCTCCACTGAGACTTTCATGATCACACAGATATCTGAGTTTCCTGAGATTCTCGCCATTCCCTTCAGCTATCCAGTACACGGCCATGTCACAGAGCTTTGAGGTGCTACATATCTTGGTCACAAAACCATGAGTCTATTCTGGAGAGTGGCCAGAATTCAAGAAGAAAACAGAAACTTAGGAAGACAGCAGGTCTTGCCCATCAATAAGGCAAGCCTCCGTCCTTTCATAAATTGGGCAGGATGAATGTGGGGAAGCTTTCTCCTAGACAGGACACATCCATTGATGCATTTTCTTTTGTAATGTCTACAACCATGGACACAGTTGGATACACAGACATAGAAACACTTGCTTTGTCAAATGACTTACTAGAAACAGTCCATTCTAAACCAAAGAAACCGCCTTTCCTACCTATTCTCAGAGCATGAGACAAAACCACATACACACACTCATTCCCACAAAGGCACCTTTTTCCCCCAAGAGGGTCTGTGACTATCAAGAGTGTCCTCTGCCTTGTGGTCCATACTATGTTCCCCCGAAATGGCTTCTCTATTCTCAAATCTGGACTCCTTGGCCCACTCTGTGAAGTTGTCAGGAGCCAGCGGTGAGCCAATACCTGCTTTCTCAGGAAAGACCCCAATTCAGATCTTTCCTGGCATTTGGCCATCCTCACAACTGTAGATACCAAGAAAGATTGACTCTCTCCTTATTAAATCCAAAAAGTGAGACTTCTGTGACTGTTATTGGGCCTGACTCTGGCTGCCTGTTTTCAGGGATCCCAAGTTCAGAGAGTTCCATCACCTTGAAAGTGAGGTAGGTCACTTCCTTCATGAAGTGAATGAGCTCACAGCCTTGGCAACCACTTTGTCCTAACAGTTGCTTCCAAGGGTCCCATGAGATGGAGGCTGCCCCTACTTCCTGTGACACTTTCACAAGTTAGAATGGTATATCAACCATTGGTACCGGGGAAAAGATCTCCACACAGGCCTGGTTTGGTCCATTTGCTCTATATTAAAAAGAGAGAGGCTTATTCAGACACATCCCTTCATAGTGACCAGGTTGTTTGCAATGGAAGCTAACTTTTGCTCTCTCAGGTCCTTCATAGCAGTCTACATCTTCTTCGGGGATCATTTCTGCATGGATCTTTGATATTCTCAGCAGGTGGAAGATCCCCAACATTCCTCCTTTGTAAGACCAACTCTGTCCCTGCACTTCTCTAAAGTTAGATTGAGGGAACAGTGTATGGTTAGGGTTAATAATATGTTCAATTTTGGTTAGCAATCATTCTGCTGGATGAATAATGGTATTGGAAACCTGTGATATTTACAAGAATATATAGGTAAAATATAACAGAAATCTAGGGAAGATTTGAAGCCAAGTAGGGCATTGGGCCCTTGAGTGGGATACTTAGCTTTGAATAATATTCTGCACAGATGTCTCAGATAAGTCAATATACAATGAAATTGGATCTTGTACCTCGGATGATTGAATAACAAACAGAACATCTAGTCATAAAGGAATAGTCCGTAGGATTACCAAGGTAGTCAGCAGGTTTATAAAGAAGAGTGAGTATAGGATTTGGACCAAAGTTCTTTACAAATAGGGTTTCCGGTAGAGAGTGAATGTAAATGTCAGCACATGTGAAGAGTCAGTCACAATGATGAACAGGGGAAAATATGTAGGAAAGCAGACATAAATAGAGACATTAGGAAATCAGCAAAAGTATAAAGTGTGTAATTGGTTTAGACATTTTCAACAGGGTTGAGTTTGAATATATAATCTTAGGAAGAAACAAATATGTTGTCACAAATAGGATTGAATTCGAGAGCATTAGGTAACCAGGACTTGGATGTTTTTTTGTAATCCATGTTCACTTTCCATTTAGGCTTTTTTAAAATCATAAGTGTGACCATTGCATTTTGTGTCCAGAATATTATTGTGATAAAATGTATGTGTAGATCAGGTGACATGAATATTTCTTCCACCGTTTCTGGAGCAATGTTTTGTAGACGTATAATTTAGTATTTGGGGTACAAATAGGTGTACCCTGTGTCTATGAATATGCAGATTATGCATGAATAGACCATACTGTGTATAAATAATATAACTGGTTCCACTTTAAATAATGGATTGAATTGATATCTGAAAATATAAAAGAAATCTCATATTGATATGCAATCATTCATTCCAACCATTATACATCTAATGGTAATATTAGGGTTATATTTTATCCTGAAAAGTGTGTGAGTTTTGCTTCAAACGTGATTATGGAAATCAAAAATAATGTGTTTGGAAAGAAGTATCATGAAAAGAATAGTCAAGAAACCTGGAGGAATTCATGTGTTCTGAAGCAGGAAGTGATTGAACGTGAAACACATGCATATAAATTTGCGAACTTTTGAATGAAATATATACAGTATGATGTGCATAAGCTGCAGAAATAGTAATGTAGCAGTGTTGAATAAAAATGAACATCAAAATACACATCATGTCCCCTAGGAATCTACTTGCATTGATATTAATCTGGGTCAGTTACTGTAGAAATATTAGGATTTTTATGCACCATTTACTGAAGTTAGTTATCAGTACTAGGAAACAAATATGTATTTCAGGTGGATGAATATTTCTGAGAATAATCTTATGGAAACTTGATTTTAAATCCATATAAATTGCAAAACATTATAAACAAAAAACACACACAGACATTAAAATGTAGCATAGTATATGCCAATTGAAATTCATCTTGAAATATATATCATCCACTGATCCAAAACTATTTGTTTAATGAACTTGGATTCATGAATAATGTTGTTCAACTAAGAAGCTCCCCCATAGTTTGAATTTTCTGTTCCAACAGTGTTTAGGAGGAGTGATCTCCTAAATGTGTATGCAAATATGTGCTACACAAAAATATTTCCACTCTCATCCAGAACAATGACTTGATATTACCTTCGCCCCAAGAAAGACACAATTGGAATAGAAGAGTTAGAAATTCTGTGAATACATATCTGGAATTAAAATGCTCGGGAGTTCACAACATTGGAGTTTGCAGAGGAGTTTCCAAAAGTAAGGGAGAGGCTTGATAGACCCAACCTGATTTTTTATTAAAATTGGGAACCATCTTGCCACAAAGCCGTGAAAAGATAATTTTGGCTTTACTCTAAATTACTGCAAATTCTGAACCTGCTTGGAACGCCTGCCCATGCCTTGAACTCATCCACACCTGGCTCTCTGACCATATAACAGTACTTTCTGAAACTTTAGTGACACCTCATAAATATTGGCCTTCCCTGGCCAGACAACAACCCTCTCTGAGGCTCTAATGGTCCTCATTATTTCTGATATTGGGGCCAGCAAAAAAAAAAAAAAATGTAAACTACCATTAGTGTGATGCTTTCAAAGTTTTGTTATCTGTAACCACCCGTTTGTGTAACTTTCTGGGCTATATAGCTGGGCTGTAGGAAAGGTGGGGTTGCTGTCTTGTTCCTGCCATTTTGGGAAGGAGAGGCAGCCCAGTCTGTTGAAATAATAAGCTTGCCTTAATTTGATTTTAATTGGAGTCAGTGGTCTTTTCTTGCATCCTAGTCCAAAATTTTGGAGTTCCCCAGTGAGATGACCCTGCCCGAGCAGATCACAAAACCAGACTGCTGAAAATTCTGAAGCTGGCCTTCCCTCCAGGGCACTGGGCTGGAGAACCACTCTAGGGGGTGCACAACTTGAGATGTTCCAAGGCCTTGGAGTGAGCCGTCAGTCTGGGGAGCACTGCAGTGAACCACCACACTAAAACTATTATCAAGCCCCTGGTGGAGGAGGCCTCCATAGGTAAGTGGCGCCTTTATAACATCTGATATCTGGTTAAGGGAGATCTCTTCTGATGACAGAGAGGTGGCCTGGGGAGGCTCACATACACTCCTGTCCAGGACAGTAATGATTATCATGCTGTCCTCTGTTCTGTTCTGTAGGGAATTCCTCTGGAAGGGTAGAGAGGTGCCGATGGGCACACACACGCTCCTACCCTGGAGCTTTAGCAAGATGTTGCATTGCTCCTCTGTTTTTCTGTTTCAGCACCAGGATTCTGTTTTTCTGTGTTTTGTTCTGTGGTCTATATGTTTTTTGTTGTTTGTTTTTGTGCGTTTTTTTGTTTGATTTCTGTGGTAAAATTTTAAGGATATTGGACGTGAAAAAGTGTAACAAATCAAGTAAGCCTGACACCCTTTCGACTGTGTTTTAAGGAACTGTGATGAACTTTACCCACCTTTGTTAAGCAGGAAGAAAGAAGCCCCTAGCTGGCTGCCTGGAGCACACCCACTGCACAGGGCAATGCCTGCTGGGGAACGAAGAACTGAGTATATCCCAGGTTAACAAGTGAAACTCTTTAAAATCCCTTGTCCCTCCAGATCATGAGAGTCACAACCTTTTGGCCGAGTCCCCTTGTTTTTCCTTTGTTAGCAAAGCAATAAACCTCCATTTTCTTTTTCTCAAAACCCTGTCCTCATTATTAAATTAGCATTAATTTGCTTCAGGGTCAGAAACTGAACTTTAAGTTACAAATTTTGATACCCGGCCCAGTCCCAGAACTTTTTGAGAGCTGACGACTGAAATGTTAGGAGATGGAGCATGCTTGGAGTGGACCCGAAACAGAAGAGCTAATCCTGTAAGTAAAAGGAGGGACTGAGGGACCCCAGCAACTGCCAAAGCCCTGTTGCTTCAGGGAATTCCCTCCTTCCTTCCCTGCACTGTAAGCATTATGACACCTCTGTCTTCTTTTAAAAGAGAAAAATAAAAAGGTGACACTAAATGCAGTAAAGTCACCATGGAGACCCTTGATTTTACATTTCAGGTAGCTTCTCTGTGAAAACATCTGGTCCCCTTGTGGGGACATCTGTGGTGCCACTGGTGCAGGAGATTTTTCTCTTATCTGCTCTGTTTTAAAGGCTTCTGTCTGTCAGCCATATTCTGGAGTTCCTTTCTGTCTGTCTTGTGCCTTTGTTTTTGGCCCTTTAAGACATGTGCAATAATGTGTTTATATTATAAATTGTTTCTTGAGAATGATCTTAGCTGAATGTGTGTCTAAATGATGATGTTTTATTGTAAAAATCTGGTATCTGAATGCGTTTTTTGAAGCATTGCACAATATTGCAGTTAAAAGTCGGGTTTAGGTAATTGTTTAGTTTTTGATTTCAGATAATTCATGCCAGAGAACTTAAATACTTATGATGGAAAACTAAAGAACTCTACTTCCAAGTTGGCAAGTAACTTTCCAATCATGCAGTATTTTTTTCTCCAATTTTGAATTGGGTAGCCTGGGAAAATGTCACTGTGTTTACCAGTGCATTAATTTGGACAAGGATAGTAAATCATAGTATGATATCTGTTGACAAAACAAGATGTAAAGATATAAAATTTTGTGAATTGTATCTTAAACTTGTAGCATAATTTTCAACATCCTAACCAGAAAATTATGGTTAAAATGCCTTAGGCCTGAGGTGTCTGCTCAGAATAGCAGTTTTTTCCTGCTCCTTCCAGACCTCAGCCAGGACTTCTGTTGAAATGCAAATGAAAGTCTCCTGTAAGCTCAGTAGGAGACTGATCTGAGGCCTAAGGGAAAAAAATGGTAAATTGTATGGTATTTACTAATTACCGGCCAGTTATTTTTTCTAGGACTCATAATTTTTTCTTAGATTCTTTTTTTTTTTTTTAGTTTATGATTTTGATCCTACAGACCTAGGTTAATGTTTTTCTGATCAGTTTTATCTTTGACCAACTGTGGAGTTTTAAAAACATTGCAATGGTGATTTCACCTGTGAAAAGCTACAAGGCCTTCACTATTATTAGGTGTGCACACTTTTGTTATGTGTTGTATGTCTATATATATATATATATATATATATATATATATATATATATATATATACACACACACACATATGTCCGTATATCATTCAAATGATACACAAATTAACATATATAAGGAGCACTCATATAAAAAAGCGCTCATAAAAACAAATTTTAAAAAGTGGACCACAGATCTTTAATTCACGTGGTTTAAATGTTTCAATTTAGATTGGATAAACAGATAAATATAAATGTCTTCAAATTTATGCCTATAAGTTTTTCTAGGTGTTCAAAAATCTAATAAAATATTATTGTCTACCAAAGGTCTATATGACTTTGTTCTAGGACTTTTCCTTCAACCAAAAAATGGTTTACACTGTTCAATACATTTGTCTAATATTTTGATTAAAAAGTAAAGTAAATTTGATTTGGATTTACTCATTCATGAGTGTTTTTGTTTGATATCTGATTGATATACTAAGGTCTATCAATTTTTAGTACAAAATCTGTATAAAATGTTTACAATCTTATACAGACTTTCTACTAAAGTCTGTGTAAGATTGTAAAAATTAGTCATGTGTTAAAGAGACAAAAATTTCTTAAAACATAAGATTACTCATAACATTGTGTTTACTAAGTTTTATTTTTTCCAGAGCAAGCAACCATAAAAATTAAACAACTGTTTAAAACAGAACTGTTATTTTAGAGCACTGTACTGCCATTTCTTCAAAAGATAAACTTGGTTAATGTAGAAAAATCAATGTAACTGTGATGCTATTAATGTGCTCATATCTTCCAGTTATACAACTCGATAAGGTAGAAACTTTAAAAGAGCATTATATCAAGCTGGTGTTCTGAAGTTGTATGGTAAATAAAATATATATTGGGGATTTATTTACCTGTTATCAATAAGATATGTAAAGTTTTATGTTACACTTTACATTGTGCAACAATTTAAATGTATTTTTAAATTAATGAGAGCCTAATCTATTTGAATGTTAAAAACATTCAGCCATTCTTTAATTCATGTTTCAAAAGTGATATTATATGGTGTTAGCTAATGTTCATGTGACCTCAAACAATTTATGTAAACTTTGTAAAAGGATATTAAAAAACGAAGATCAGCTTTAGAACTAAAACACTTAAGATTTATAAAGAGCCCTGTCTTACCTGAGATAAGGCTCTGTGTCCCATCTTACTACATGTGAGAATGACTACGAAAGCAGTAGGTCAGATTTTATTTCATTTAAAGTTGTGTTCAAAAGTTTTGTTTTTTTCTTTTTTTTTTTTTTTCTCTCAAGTTTACTAGGATCTCAAACAGGGAATATAAAGTATAACTCACCCAAAAAATTCAGGGTAGCATTACATTAACTAAGTATTTTTACTCTTGTTAAAAAATTTTGTTTTTTAATTTGCTTATAAGTGATCTAAAGATTCCCTGTTGGTGTTTTAACTATGGCTGGAATCTTTCAGAATAAAATCTTGTGATATCCTGGCTTAGATTCCCAGTGCTCTGTGTAAAGTCACCCTGGGCCAAGATCTCAGATTCCAATGGTGAATCTCATGTGTGGCCTCCTGAAATCCCAACACAATTCATGGCAATACTTCTCTGAGGTCAGTTACACAACTCAGTCTCTAAGGGGAATCACAACAGAGTTCAAGCCCAGGTGGACCCAGGCATCTCTTCAAATTGCCACACAAATGATGACAATTAAAACCAAAACACTCTCACATGGCCCTCTTCATCTGTTTATATAGACACTAATCATAACCTCTAGCTGGATGTTTCCATGAGGGGCACAGCCCAAGACAGTGTCAAAAATAATTTCCCTTGTCCCTCATTTGCCTAAAGTCAGGGTGGCCTGGACAACTTAGTGTGAACCAGAAGTGATCAAATAGGCCTGCCGTTAATACTACTCCACTTCTCAAATTTGAGGCCTACTGACTGTGGGGTATAGATTTTTAGTGTGAATTGGAGTTATAAGAAAACCCAAGCACCTATTGTCTCCCCTCTGCAGCCCTTTGAAGAACTTATTTGACACAAATGATCCCTATTCTCACTTGATGGAGGTCAGGAATCTTACAGAGGAAGGCGAGAGGCTTCATCCACAATGACTGATCTTTTTTCCATTTAGGTTTTGGATGCCCACATGGGATCTTTCTTTACATTCATCAGGTGCTGAAAATCTAAACCACAGGCTCACACAGGGCCAAGAGGCTGATTCAGACACATCCATTTCCAAAGCAATGAAGCAAAGAGCCACAGGTGATGCCCATTCATTTCCATTTGAAAACTGTTTTCTTCAGGCTTCACAAAGGGGTGGCCTGAGGCAAAGACCTTTCTGACATTCAGAGCAACAGAACAATAGGTAATCAAAAGGCCCCAAGCAGGGTTTCTCCACGGAGACTTTCCTTGTTACTCTAATATGTGAGTTTTCTGAGTTGCTCGCCATTCCCTTCAGCTATCCAGTACATGGCCATGTCACAGAGCTTGGAGGTGGTACATATCTTGTACAAAAATACATGATACTAATCTTGAGAGTGGCCAGAATTCATGAAAAAATGGAAAATTAGGTAGATAGCAGGTGTTGCCCATGGATAAGGCAAGCCTCAGTCCATTCATTAATTGGAAAGGATGCATGCTGGGAAGCTTTCTACTAGACAGGACACACCCAATGAGCTATTTTTTTCTAATATCCACAAAGAAAAACACAGTGGGATACACAGACATAGAAACAGTCTCCTTGTCAAATGACTTACTGGAAACAGTCCACTCCAATCCAAACAAACCTCCTTTTTTACCTATTCTCAGAACATGGAAAAAAACCACAAACACAAACCAACACCCACAAATGCAACTCCTTCCCCCAAGTAGGTCTGTCACTATCTGGAGTGTCCTCTGACTGGTAGGCCATACGATGTTCCCCACAAATGGCCTTTCTGTCTCAGATCTGGTCTCCTTGGTCAACTCTGTGAAGTTGTCAGGAGGCAGTGGTGAGCCAATTCCTGTCCTCTCAGGAAAGACCCCTCTTCAGAGCTTTCTTAGTATTTGGCAACCCTTACATCAGTAGGTACCAAGAAAGACTGACTCTGTCCTTAGTAAATCCAAACAAGTGAGCCCACTGCGACTGGGACTTGGACTGGCTCTGGTGCCTGGCTTCCTGGATCACAAAATTCAGAGAGTTCCATCGCCAAGGAAATGAGGTGAGGTCACTACCTTCAGGAAATAAATGAGGTCCCTGTCTTGGCCACTACTTTGTCCTAACAGTTGCATCCTAGTGTCTCCTGACATGGAGGCTGCCCTACTTCCTGTGATACTTTCACATGTTAGAATGGTATAGAAACCATAGTCACCTGGGAACAGCTCTCCACACAGGCCTGCTTTGGTCCATCTTTCCTGCATTAAGAATAGAGAGGCTGACTCAGACACATCCTTTCATCCTGACCATGTTGTTTGCCATGGAATATGACTTTTGTTCTCTCAGGTCTTTCATAGCTGCCTACATCTTGTCCAGGGATTATTTCTGCATGGATTTTGAGGTACTCAGCAGGTGGAAGATCTCCTAACTTCCTGTATTGTAATATCAACTTTATCCCTGCTCTTCTGTAAAGTGAGATTGAGGGAACATTGTATGGTTAGGGTTAATAGCATGTTCCATTTCGCTTAGGAATCATTCTGCTGGATGAATAATGGTATTGGGAACCAGCAATATTTATAAGAATATAGAGGTAAAATATAAGTATGAAAACAGAAATCTAGGTAATATTTGAAGCCCAGAAGGATTTGGGCTCTTGATTGGGATCCTTACCTTGAGTAATGTTTTGCACCGAAGTCGATGCAAATCGATATACAATGGCATAAGACCCTGTACCTCAGATGATTGAATGTAGAAGAGAACATCCAGTGAAAAAGGGATAGTGTGTAGGATTAGAAAGATAGTCAGTAGGTTTAGGAGGAAGAGTGAGTCTAGGATTTGGACCAAAAGTTCTTTAGCAATAGGTTTCGGTTAGAGAGTGAATATAAATGGCACCATATGTGAAAAGTTGGGCACAATGATGAACTGGGAAAAGTATGTAGGAAGGCAGACATCAATAGAGACATTAGGAAATCAGGCAAAGTATAACGTGAGTGATAAGATTTGACATTTTCAACAGGGTTGAGGTTGAATACATAATCTTAAAAAGAAACAAAAATGTAGTCACCAATTGGATTGACATTTGAGAGCATTAGGCAAACTGGACATGGATGTTTTTAGTAATCCATGTTCACATTCCATTGAGGCTTTATTGCAATCATAATGGTGACCTTTGCATTTTGTGTCCAGAATATTACTGTGATAATATGTATATGTAGATCAGGTGACATGAGTATTTCTTCCACCTTTTCTGGGAGCAATATTTTGAAAACATATAAATTAGTACTGGGGATACTAAGAGGTTTACCCTGTGTTGATGAATATAGAGATGATGCATTAATAGACCATACTGTGAAAAAATTATGTGACTGGTTCCAAATTTACATAATGGATTGTTTTAATATCTGAAAATATAGACGAAATCATATATTGATATATGTACATTCATTCCAACAAGTTATATATCTAATGGTATTATTAGGGTTACCGTTTATCATGAATAGTGTGTTTTGCTTCAAAAATGATAATGGAATCGAAAATAATGTGTTTAGAAAGAAGTCTAGTGAAAAGACCAGTCAAGAAACATAGAGGAATATATGTGTTCCGAAGGAGGAAGTGATTGAAAGTAAACCAAATATTTATAAATTTGTGAACGTGTGAATGAAATGATATATTTTATGATGTCCATAAACTGAATAAATAATAACGTACCAAGTTTGAATAAAAATGAACTTTAAAAAACACATCATATCCAATAGGAATGTATTTGCATTGATGTTAAACTTCGTCAGTTAGTCTAGAAATATTAGGATTTGTAAGAACCCTTTCCTGAATTTAGTTTTCAGTACTAGGAAACAAATATGTATTTCAGTGGATGTATATTTCTGAGAATAAACTTGTTAAAAGTTGATTATAAATCCACATATATGAATATGAATGAATTCAGGTGGTGTATAAGAAGACATATATTTCATATTTTGGAAAATCTGGAGACTATATATATATATATATATATATATATATATATATATATAGAGAGAGAGAGAGAGAGAGAGAGAGAGAGAGAGACAAACACACACACATTATAATGTCGCAATATATATGTCAATCGAAATTCATCATGAAAAATAACTCATCCGCATATCCCAAAATATTCATTTTACTGAACATGGATGTATGTATAATGTTGTTCATCTAGGAAGCTCACCCATGGGTTGAATTTTCTGTACCAACAGCGTTTAGGAGGAGTGATCTCTTCTCACAAATAGTATCTGCCAAGTCAGCCACCTTACAAGAATGTACGTGTGAAACCAGGTAGGATTCTATTTGTGCATATAAAAATACATGTGCTTAATAGGCTACAGAGAAAGGGAGACAGGAATTCATATATTTCTTAACTTTAAAAACACATGGAATAGTGTGTAGTGTCCCTCTTTATCCCTTTTGATTAACTTTGGCTTAAAAAAAAGAATTTTATTGAGAATTTTTGTATATATCTTTGTCAGGAATATTGCTCTGAAGATTTCTTTCCTTGATGTGTCTTTGTCTGATTTTGGTATGTGAGTGATAATAGCCTCATGGAATGAGTTTGGAGGAGTTCCATCCTTTTCTATTTTATGGAATAATTTGAGGAGTATTGTGATGAATGCTTCTTTGAAGGTCTTGTAGAACATGGCTGAGAATCTGTCTGTTCCTGGGCTTTGCTTGATTGGTAGGCTGTTGACAGCAACTTCTATTTCATTGCTTGAAATTGATTTGTTTAAATTGTTCACGTCCTACTAATTAAGTTTGGGTATATCTCTAAAATTTTATTGATGTCATCATGGTATTTTAATTTATTAGACTATAAATTTTCAAATTAGTTTTCAATTATTCTCTGTATTTTAGTTGTGTACTCTGTAAAAGTTCTTTTACGATCCTTAATTTTAGTAATTTGAGGTTTTTTTTCTTCATTAGCTTGGTTAAGCATGTGTCAATTTTATTTAGTTTTCGAAGATTAAATTTTGTTTTGTGTCAAAAAAAAATAACACATGGAAAAGTATTTCAATAAATTGAATAGATTTATAACTCCTACCTTATATTATGCAAAAGGCAAGTCCAACTATACACCATGTCTCTTCTGAAATGCTTGTATCTATTCTGTTTGGGTTCTTTTTCTCCATTATATTAGTATTAGTGGTAAGAGTCTCATAGGGTATATGAATGTTTCTGAGAATAATCTTGTGTAAAGATAATTATAAATCCACATTCATGAATATGAAAAATTTAGGAAGTGCAAAATAAGACACATATATTTCATATTTTGAAATATTTGGAGAGTATATCTATATTTATATCTATATATCTATATCTATATATATATATATATATATATATACACACACACACACACACACACACACACACACAACACTCACAGACATTAAAAAGTACCAATATAAATGCCAATCGAAATTCATCAGTAAATATATATCATCCACAAATGCAAAAAATATTTATTTTACTGAACATGAGTTTATATATAATGTTTTTCTAATAGGACGCTCTCCTATAGGTTGAATTTTCATTTCCAAAAGCATTTAGGAGGAGTGAACTCTTCTCACAATTTGTATCTGCCAAGACAGCCAACTCACAAAAATGTACGTGTGATACCTGGTAGGATTCTATATATGCATATAAATATACATGTGTGAATAGGCTACAGAAAAGGGAAACAAGAATTCACATATTTGGTAAGTTTAAAAACACATGGACAATATTTCAATTAAAATTTGACTAGATTTATAACTCCAACCTTATATAAGGCAAATGTCAAGTCCAACTATACAACATGTCTTCTCTGAAGTGCTTGTATTTCTATTGTGTTGGGTTAATTTTCCCGATTATATTAGGATGAATAGTCTGAGTCTACTAGGTATGGGTTAGTGTCAGGGATTCAGTACTTCGAATGAAAAATTGGAAAATGAATCCAATGTGTATGTAAATATACACTGCACAAATATCCTCCCGCTCTCATCCAGAACAATGCCTTGACATTACCTTCACCACAAGTAAGACACAACTAGAGGAGAAGAGTTACAAAATCAGTGAATACATATCTGGAATGGAAAATGCTAAGGAGTTCACATTCTGGAGGTGGTAGAGGAGTTTCAAAAAGTAAGGGACAGGGTCAACACTCCACAAACATGGAGCTCTGCTGGCCTAAAAACTTTTTGAGAAACTGCCTCTGAGCTTCCGCACTTGAAATATATGTTGTTTTCAGGAGATTTGGCTTCCTTTGTAGTGAGACCATCAAAGCTGGGTCTACATCTATGTGACCTGGAGGACATGGTTTCTTATTTTCCAATGAACAAGATGAAGCAGTGCTAAATCCTCTCTTTGTAGGTAAACTGAGGCCACTGGGGACTAAGTGTCTCCCCGTGTGGACTGTGAAGCCATTTGGTCCTCCTCCATTTTTTGTGGAGTTTTTGCTGCTGCACTGTGAGTTTGGTATTTGTTTCACGAAATACTAGGAGCTAAACTGGGACACAGTGCTGGAGGGAGTTCTGTCACGTGTGGTGGGTCAGGGTCTGCAAGAGAATGCACCAACTAGGCTTCTATCTCTCACAGCTTTCCCCATTGCCCCCTTTTCCATATCAACCTGATTCTTAATTTTCCTCTGAAAACTCTACATATAACAAGATGCCTTTACATATAAGGGTCTGCTGGCTGCACCATGTCAGTTACAAGCCATTTGGAATCCAATGGTAGATCCACAAGGCCTTTCCACGAATGTTTTATCAAACACCTCCCCACCACTGCTCTAGACCCACTACTCAGCAGGCTCCAACTTACTGGCATCTCTGTTCTACACCATTTTCATGAAACTCAGTAAATCAAGGCACTGTCTGGTATAATCATGATCAGCAAAAGGACATCCAATGTTTCTCCAGTGCCACATGGTCATAGGTATTTCAAAAATTTCATGGTATTTATCTAGCCATTTTTCAAGCATGAAGTTGGAGGCACTGTGGGTTTCAATTCATTCAGCAAAGATTAAATGGTGAGGAAGCTCATTTCAATAAAATCTCTGGAGAACTCTCACAGGCAAGGCTTCCCAAAGAGTGGACAAAAGGTCACATTAGGCGAGGAACATTGAGGTCTATAATGTGAGGTCCATGTGTTTTTTGACTCTCAACTATGGCTGCCATTTCTTTAAGGATAAAATCATGTGATATCCTTGCTGAGATTCCCAGGCCTCTGTGGAAATCCACCCGGGGCCTAGGTCTCAGTTTCCAAGAGCGACGTTCATGCATGGCCTCTTAAAATCCCAACAAAATTCATGGCAATGCTTCTCTGAGTTCAGTTCCAAAACCCAGTCTTTAAGGGGAATCACACCAGAGTTCAAGCCCACGTGGACACAGTCATTTATTCCAATGCCACACAAATGAGCAACATTAAAACCAAAACACTCCCACATAGCCCTCATCTTATTCCATATAGTCAATCATCTTAACATCTGGCTGGAGGTTTCCATGAGGGGCGCAGCCCAAGACAGTGTCCAAAATCAGCTCGTTTGCCCCTCATTTGCCTAAAGTCAGGGTAGCCTGGACACCGTTTCTGTGAACCAGGAGTGAACAAATAAACCTGCCGTTAATACTTCTGTATTTCTCCAATTTGAGGTCTACTGATTTTAGGTATCAATTCTTTAGGTGATTTAGAGTCAAGCGAAAACACAAGCACCTCTGCAGGGCTTTGATGAACTCATTTGACCCAAATAATCCCTATTCTCATTTGATGGAGTGCAGCAACCTAACAGAGGAAGGCAAGAGACTTCATCCAAAATGAATGATATTTTTTGCCATTTTGGTTTTGGAAGCTCACATGGGATCATTCTTAAGATCCATCAGGTGCTGAGAATCTAAGTCACAGCCACACACAGGTCCAAGAGGCTGATAAAGACACATCCCTTTCCAAAGCAATTAAGCTAAGAGCCACAGGTGAGGCCCATTCATTTCCATTTGAAAACTGTTTTCTTCAGGCTTCACAAAGGGGTGGCCTGAGGCAAAGACCTTCCTGACATTCAGTGCAACACAACAATAAGTAAGCAAAAAGCCCAAAGCAGTGTTTCTGCACTGAGACTTTCCTGGTCACACTGATATCTGAGTTTTCTGAGATGCTCGCCATTCTCTTCAACTATCCTTTACATGGCCATGTCACAGAGCTTGGAGGTGGTACATATTTTGGACACAAATCCATGAGCCTATTCTGGAGAGTGGCCAGAATTCAGGAAGAAAACAACTTAGAAAGATAGCAGGTGTTGCACATCGATAAGACAAGCTGCAGTCCATTCATATATTGGGCAGGATGAATTATGGGAAGATTTATACTAGACAGGACACATCCATTAATGCATTCTCTTTTCTAATGTCTACAACAACGAACACAGTGGGATACACAGAAACAGAAACACTCGCCGTGTCAAATGACTTACTAGAAACTGTCCACTCCAAACCAAACATAAAGCCTTTCCTATCTATTCTCAGAACATGAGACAAAACAACAAACCCACACCCACTCCCACAAAGGCACCTCCTGCCCCCAAGTAGGTCTTTGACTATACGAAGTATCCTCTGACTGGTGGGCCATACTATGTACCCCCGACATGGCCTGTCTTCTCTCAGATCATGTTTCTTTAAACAACTCTGTGAAGATGTCAGGAAAAAGTGGTTAGCCACTACCTGTTTTCTCAGGAAAGGTCCATCTTCAGAGCTCTCCTGGCATTTTTCCATCCTCACATCATTAGGTACCAAGAAAACTGACTCTGTCCTTGGTAAATCCAAACAAGTGAGCCCACTGGGCCTGGGACTGGGACTGCCTCTGGGTGCCTGGCTTCTTGGATACCAAGTTCAGAGAGTTCCATCACCAAGGAAATGAGGTATGTCACATTCTTGGAACTGAATGAGGTCACTGCCTTGGCAACCACTTTGTCCTAACAGTTGCTTCCAAGGGTTACATAAGATGGAGGTTTCCCCTACTTCCTGTGACACTTTCATAAGGTAGAATGTATATCAACCATTGGCACCCGGGAACAGCTCTCCACTCAGGCCTGGATTGTTCCACTTTGTCTACAATAAGAAGAGAGAGGCAGATTCAGACACATCCCTTCATCCTGACCAGGTTGTTTGCCATGGAAGATGACTTTTGCTCTCTCAGGTGCTTCATACCTGCCTACAACTTCTCCAGGTATCATTTGTGCATGGACATTTGAGGTTCTCATCTGGTGGAAGATCCCCAACTTTCCTGTATTGTAAGAACCCCTCTGTCCCTGCTCTTCTGTAAAATGATTGAGGGAACAGTGTATACTTGGGGTTAAAAACAGGTTTGATTTGGTGACGAATGATTCTGTGCGATGAATAATGGCATTGGGAACCTGCAATATTTACAAGAATATAGAGGTGAAATATAAGTATGAAAACAGAAATCTAGGTATGATTTGAAGCCCAGAAGGGTTTTGCCCTTGATTGGGATACTTAGCTTTGAATTATGTTCTGCAAAGATGTCTCAGATAATTCGAATTACAATGGCATAGGACGTTGTACATTGGATGATAGAATTTAGAAGAGAACATCAGGTCAAAAAGGGATATTCAGTAGGATTAGGAAGATAGTCGGTAGGTTTAGGAAGACGAGTGAGTATAGGATTTGGACAAAAAGTTCTTTAGCAATAGACTTTTGGCTATAGAGTGAATGTAAATGTCAGCACATATGAAGAGTCAGTCACTATGTTGAACTGGGGAAAATATGTAGAAAAGCAGATATCAATAGAAACATTACAAAATCAGGCAAAGTATAAAGTGAGGGATAGAATTAGACATTTTCAACAGGGTTGAGTTTCAATATATAAATTAGGAAAAAACAAATATGTAGTCACCAATAGGATTGACAATTGACAGCATTAGGCAACCTGGACATGGATGTTTTTAGAAATCCATGTTCACTTTCCATTTAGGCTTTGGTACAATCATAAGCGTGACCTTTCCATTTTTTGTCCAGAATATTACTGTGATAATGAGGTGACATGAGTATTTCTTTCACCATTTCTGGGAGCAATATATTGAAGATGTAATATTAGAATCGGGGTACAAAGAGGTGTACCCTGTTTCTATGAACATAGAAAAAAAGCATGAATAGACCATACTGTGAATAAATAATATAATTTTTTCAACTTTAAATAATGAATTGAACTGATATCTGAAAAATTAAAGGAAATCGTATATTGATATACAATCATTCATTCCAACCAGTTATATATCTATTGGAAATATTAGTGTTTTGGTTTATCATGAAGAGTGTGTGAGTTTTGCTTCAAAATGATTATGGAAATTCAAAATTATGTGTTTGGAAAGAAGTCTGATGAAAAGACCAGTCAAGAAAACCTGACAATACATGTGTTCTGAAGCAAGAAGTGATTAAAGTTGAAACAAATGCCTATTAATTTGTGAACTTGTGGATGCAATGTATATCCTATGATGTGCAAAAACTGAAGAAACAATAATGTACCAGTGTCGAATACAAATGAATGACAAATTACATATCGTGTCCCATAGGAGTCTTCTTGCATTGATGTTAGACTGGATCAGTTACTGTAGAGTAATTAGGATTTGTATGCACCATTCACTGAAGTTAGGTTTCAGTACTATGAAACAAATATGTATTTCAGGTGGATGAATATTTCTGATTATAATCTTGTGAAAAGTTGATTATAAATCCACATACATGTACATGAATGAATTTAGAGAGTATATATTAGACACATTTTTTCATATTTTGAAAAATTTGGAGAGTATATATATATCTATGTCTATACACACACACAGACACACAAACACACACACACAACACTCACAGACATTAAAAAGTACCAATATAAATGCCAATCGAAATTCATCAGTAAATATATATCATCCACAGATGCAAAAATATTTATGTTTCTGAACATGAGTTTATGTATAATGTTGTTCTTCTAGGACGCTCTCTTATAGGTTGAATTTTCATTTCCAACAGCATTTAGGAGGAGTGAACACTTTTCACAATTTGTATCTGCCAAGACATCCACCTTACAAAAATGTACGTGTGATACCTGGTAGGATTCTATATATGCATATAAATATACATGTGTGAATAGGCTACAGAAATTGGAAACAAGTATTCACATATTTGTTAAGTTTAAAAACACATGGAGAATATTTCAATTAAAATTTGACTAGATGTATAACTCCTACCTTACATAATGCAAATGTCAAGTCCAACTATAGAACATGTCTCCTCTGAAGTGCTTGTATTTCTATTGTGTTGGGTTAATTTTCCCCATTATATTAGGATGAATAGTCTGAGTCTACTAGGTATGGGTTAGTGTCAGGGATTCAGTACTTCGAATGAAAAATTGGAAAATGAATCCAATGTGTATGTAAATATACACTGCACAAATATCCTCCCGCTCTCATCCAAAACAATGCCTTGACATTACCTTCACCCCAAGTAAGACACAATTAGAGGAGAAGAGTTACACAATCAGAGAATACATATCTGGAATGAAAAATGCTCAGGAGTTCACAACCTTGGAGGTGGTTTAGGAGTTTCCAAAAGTAAGGGGCATGGTAAACACTCCACAAACATGTAACTCTGATGGCCTAAAAACTTTTTGAGAAACTGCCTCTGAGCTTCCGCACTTGAAATATATGTTGTTTTCATGAGATATGGCTTCCTTTGTAGTGAGACCATCAAAGCTGGGTCTACATCTATGTGACCTGGAGGACATGGTTTCTTATTTTCCAATGAACAAGATGAAGCAGTGCTGAATCCTCTCTTTATAGGTAAACTGAGGCCACTGGGGACTAAGTGTCTCCCCATCTAACCGTGTGGACTGTGAAGCCATTTGGTCCTCCTCCACTTTTTGTGGTGTTTAGGCTGCTGCACTGTGAGTTTGGTATTTGTTTCACGAAATACTAGCAGCTAAACTGGGACACAGTGCTGGAGGGAGTTCTGTCACGTGTGGTGGGTCAAGGTCTGCAAGAGAATGCACCAACTAGGCTTCTATCTCTCACAGCTTGCCCCATTGCCCCCTTGTCCATATCAACCTGATTCTTAATTTTCCTCTTAAAACTCTCCATATAACAAGATGCCTTTACATATAAGGGTCTGCTGGCAGCACCATGTCAGTTACAAGCCATTTGGAATCCAATGGTAGATGCACATGGTCCTACCACGGATGTTTTATCAAACACCTCCCCACCACTGCTCTAGACCCACTACTCAGCAGGCTCCAACTTACTGGCATCTCTGTTCTACACCATTTTCATGAAACTCAGTAAATCAAGGCACTGTCTGGTATACTCATGATCAGCAATAGGACATCCAATGTTTCTCCAGTGCCACCTGGTCATAGGAATTTCAAAAATTTCATGGTATTTATCTAGCCATTTTTCAAGCATGAAGTTGGAGGCACTGTGGGTTTCAATTCATTCAGCAAACATTAAATGGTGTGGAAGCTCATTTCAATGAAATCTCTGGAGAAATCTCACAGGCAAGGCTTCCCAAAGAATGGACAAAGGTCACATTAGGCCAGCCCCATTGAGGTCTACAATGTGAGGTGCATGTGTGTTTTGACTCTCAACTATGGATGCCATTTCTTTAAGAATAAAATCATGTGATATCCTTGCTGAGATTCGCAGGCCTCTGTGGAAATCTACCTGGGGCCTAGGTCTCAGTTTCCAAGAGCGACTTTCATGCGTGGCCTCTTAAAATCCCAACAAAATTCATAGCAATGCTTCTCTGAGTTCAGTTCCAAAACCCAGTGTTTAAGGGGAATCACACCAGAGTTCAAGCCCACGTGGAACCAGTCATTTTTTCCAATGCCACACAAATGACCAACATTAAAACCAAAACACTCCCACATGGCCCTCACCTTATTCCATATAGTCAATCATCTTAAACTCTGGCTGGAGGTTTCCATGAGGGGTGCAGCCCAAGACAGTGTCCAAAATCAGCTCGTTTGCCCCTCATTTGCCTAAAGTCAGGGTAGCCTGGACACCGTTGCTGTGAACCAGGAGTGAACAAAGAAGCCTGCCGTTAATACTTCTATGTTTCTCCAATTTGAGGGCTACTGATTTTAGGTATCGATTCTTTAGGTGATTTAGAGTCATGCAAAAACACAAGCACCTCTGCAGGGCTTTGAAGAACTCATTTGACTCACAGAATCCCTATTCTCATTTGTTGGAGTGCAGGAACCTAACAGAGGAAGGCAACAGTCTTCATCCACGATGAATGATATTTATTGCCATTTTGGTTTTGGAAGCTCACATGGGATCATTCTTAAGATCCATCAGGTGCTGAGAATCTAAGTCACAGCCACACACAGGACCAAGAGGCTGATAAAGACACATCCCTTTCCAAAGCAATTAAGCAAAGAACCACAGGTGAGGCCCATTCATTTCCATTTGAAAACTGTTTTCTTCAGGCTTCACAAAGGGGTGGCCTGAGGCAAAGACCTTCCTGACATTCAGTGCAACACAACAATAAGTAAGCAAAAAGCCCAAAGCAGTGTTTCTGCACTGAGACTTTCCTGATCACACTGATATCTGAGTTTTCTGAGATGCTCGCCATTCTCTTCAACTATCCTTTACATGGCCATGTCACAGAGCTTGGAGGTGGTACATATTTTGGACACAAATCCCTGAGCCCATTCTGGAGAGTGGCCAGAATTCAGGAAGAAAACAACAACTTAGAAAGATAGCAGGTGTTGCACATCGATAAGACAAGCTGCAGTCCATTCATATATTGGGCAGGATGAATTATGGGAAGATTTATACTAGACAGGACACATCCATTAATGCATTCTCTTTTCTAATGTCTACAACAACGGACACAGTGGGATACACATAAACAGAAACACTCGCCTTGTCAAATGACTTACTAGAAACTGTCTGCTCCAAACCAAACAAACCGCCTTTTCGATCTATTCTCAGAACATGAGACAAAACAACAAACCAACACCCACTCCCACAAAGGCACCTCCTTCCCCCAAGTAGGTCTGTGACTATCCGGAGTGTCCTCTGACTGGTGGGCCATACTATGTTCCCCCGAAATGGCCTGTCTTCTCTCAGATCTTGTTTCCTTGACCAACTCTGTGAAGATGTCAGGAAAAAGTGGTTAGCCACTACCTGTTTTCTCAGGAAAGGTCCATCTTCAGAGCTCTCCTGGCATTTGGCCATCCTCACATCATTAGGTACCAAGAAAACTGACTCTGTCCTTGGTAAATCCAAACAAGTGAGCCCACTATGCCTGGGACTGGGACTGCCTCTGGGTGCCTGGCTTCTTGGATACCAAGTTCAGAGAGTTCCATCTCCAAGGAAATGAGGTATGTCACATTCTTTGGAACTGAATGAGGTCACTGCCTTGGCAACCACTTTGTCCTAACAGTTGCTTCCAAGGGTAACATAAGATGGAGGTTGCCCCTACTTCCTGTGACACTTTCATAAGTTAGAATGTATATCAACCATTGGCACCCAGGAACAGCTCTCCACTAGGGCCTGGATTGGTCCACCTTCTCTACAATAAGAAGAGAGAGGCAGATTCAGACATATCCCTTCATCCTGACCAGGTTGTTTGCCATGGAAGATGACTTTTGCTCTCTCAGGTGCTTCATACCTGCCTACAACTTCTCCAGGTATCATTTTTGCATGGACATTTGAGGTTCTCATCAGGTGGAAGGTTCCCAACTTTCCTGTATTGTCAGAACCACTCTGTCCCTGCACTTCTGTAAAATTATTGAGGAAACAGTGTATACTTGGGGTTAAAAACAGGTTTGATTTGGTGATGAATGATTCTGTGCGATGAATAATGGTATTTGGAACCTGCAATATTTACAAGAATATAGAGGTGAAATATAAGTATGAAAACCGAAATCTACGTATGATTTGAAGCCCAGAAGTTGTTTGCCCTTGATTGGGATACTTAGCTTTGAATTATGTTCTGCAAAGATGTCTCAGATAATTCGATATACATTGGATGATTGAATTTAGAAGAGAACATCCAGTCAACGGGATATTCAGTAGGATTAGGAAGATAGTCGGTAGGTTTAGGAAGAAGAGTGAGTATAGGATTTGGACCAAAAGTTCTTTAGCAATAGACTTTCGGTTATAGAGTGAATGTAAATGTCAGCACATATGAAGAGTCAGTCACTATGTTGAACTTTGGAAAATATGTAGAAAAGCAGATATCAATGGAAACATTACAAAATCAGGCAAAGTATAAAGTGAGGGATAGAATTAGACATTTTCAACAGGGTTGTGTTTCAATATATAAATTAGGAAAAACAAATATGTAGTCACCAATAGGATTGACAATTGACAGCATTAGGCAACCTGGACATGGATGTTTTTAGATATCCATGTTCACTTTCCATTTAGGCTTTGGTACAATCATAAGTGTGACCTTTCCATTTTTTGTCCAGAATATCACTGTGATAATGAGGTGACATGAGTATTTCTTTCACCATTTCTGCGAGCAATATATTGAAGATGTAAAATTAGAATCGGGGGTACAAATAGGTGTACCCTGTTTCTATGATCATAGAGAAAAACCACGAATAGACCATACTGTGAATAAATAATATAACTTTTTTGAACTTTAAATAATGAATTGAACTGATATCTGAAAGTTAAAAGGAAATTGTATATTGATATACAATCATTCATTCCAACCAGTTCTATATCTAATGGAAATATTAGTGTTTTGGTTTATCATGAAGAGTGTGTGAGTTTTGCTTCAAAATGATTATGGAAATTCAAAATAATGTGTTTGGAAAGAAGTCTCATGAAAAGACCAGTCAAGAAACCCTGACAATACATGTGTTCTGAAGCAAGAAGTGATTAATGTTGAAACAAATGCCTATTGATTTGTGAACTTGTGGATGAAATGTATATCCTATGATGTGCAAAAACTGAAGAAACAATAATGTACCAGTGTCGAATACAAATGAATGACAAATTACATATCATGTCCCATAGGAGTCTACTTGCATTGATGTTAGACTGGGTCAGTTACTGTTGTTAATTAGGATTTGTATGCACCTTTCACTGAAGTTAGTTTTCAGTACTACAAAACAAATATGTATTTCAGGTGGATGAATATTTCTGATTATAATCTTGTGAAAAGTTGATTACAAATCCACATACATGAACATGAATGATATAGAGAGTGTATATTAGACACATGTATTTTATATTTTGAAAAATTTGGAGAGTATATCTATATCTATATCTATATCTATATCTATATCTATCTATCTATATCTATCTATCTATATATATATATATATATATATATATATATATATATATATACTCACACACACACACAAACACATACACACACACAACACTCACAGACATTAAAAAGTACAAATATAAATGCCAATCTGAATTCATCAGTAAATATATATCATCCACAGAGGCAAAAATATTTATTTTACTGAACATGAGTTTATGTATAAAGTTGTTCTACTAGGACGCTCTTTTATAGGTTGAATTTTCATTTCCAATAGCATTTAGGAAGAGTGAACACTTCTCACAATTTGTATCTGCCAAGACTGCCACCTCACAAAAATGTACGTGTGATACCTGGTAGGATTCTATATATGCATATAAATATACATGTGTGAAGAGGCTTCAGAAGAGGGAAACAAGAATTCAAATATTTGTTAAGTTTAAAAACACATGGAGAATATTTCAATTAAAATTTGACTAGATTTATATCCCCTACCTTATATAATGCAAATGTCGAGTCCAACTATACAACATGTCTCCTCTGAAGTGCTTGTATTTCTATTGTGTTGTGTTAATTTCCCCCATTATATTAGGATGAATAGTCTGAGTCTACTAGGTATGGGTTAGTGTCAGGGATTCAGTACTTCGAATGGAAAATTGGAAAATGAATCCAATGTGTATGTAAATATATGCTGCACAAATATCCTCCCGCTCTCATCCAGAACAATGCCTTGACATTACCTTCACCCCAAGTAAGACACAAATAGAGGAGAAGAGTTACAAAATCAGTGAATACATATCTGGAATGGAAAATGCTCAGGAGTTCACAACCTTGGAGGTGGTAGAGGAGTTTCCAAAACTAGGGGACAGGGTCAACACTCCACAAACATGGAGCTCTGCTGGCCTAAAAACTTTTTGAGAAACTGCCTCTGAGCTTCGGCACTTGAAATATATGATGTTTTCATGAGATTTGGCTTCCTTTGTAGTGAGACCATCAAAGCTGGGTCTGCATCTATGTGACCTGGAGGACATGGTTTCTTATTTTCCAATGAACAAGATGAAGCAGTGCTGAATCCTCTTTTTGTAGGTAAACTGAGGCCACTGAGAACTAAGTGTCTCCCCGTGTGGACTGTGAAGCCATTTGTTCCTTCTCCTCTTTTTGTGGTGTTTTTGCTGCTGCACTGTGAGTTTGGTATTTGTTTCACGAAATACTAGGAGAAAAACTGGGACACAGTGCTGGAGGGAGTTCTGTCATGTGTGGTGGGTCAGGGTCTGCAAGAGAATGCACCAACTATGCTTCTATCTCTCACAGCTTGCCCCATTGTCCCCTTGTCCATATCAACCTGATTCTTAATTTTCCTCTGAAAACTCTCCATATAACAAGATGCCTTTACATATAAGGGTCTGCTGGCTGCACCATATCAGTTACAAGCCATTTGGAATCCAATGGTAGATCCACATGGCCCTACCACAGATGTTTTATCAAACACCTCCCCACCACTGCTCTAGACCCACTACTCAGCAGGCTCCAAATTACTGGCATCTCTGTTCTACACCATTTTCATGAAACTCAGTAAATCAAGGCACTGTCTGGTATACTCATGATCAGCAACAGGACATCCCATGTTTCTCCAGTGCCACCTGGTCATAGGAATTTAAAAAATTTCATGGTATTTATCTAGCCATTTTTCAAGCATGAAGTTGGAGGCACTGTGGGTTTCAATTCATTCAGCAAACATTAAATGTTGAGGAAGCTCATTTCAATGAAATCTCTGGAGAAATCTCACAGGCAAGACTTCCCAAAGAGTGGACAAAATATCACATTAGGCCAGGCCCATTGAGGTCTACAATGTGAGGTCCATGTGTGTTTGACTCTCAACTATGGATGCCATTTAAGAATAAAATCATGTGATATCCTTGCTGAGATTCCCAGGCCTCTGTGGAAATCCACCCGGGGCGTAGGTCTCAGGTTCCAAGAGTGACTTTCATGCGTGGCCTCTTAAAATCCCAACAAAATTCATAGCAATGCTTCTCTGAGTTCAGTTCCAAAACCCAGTGTCTAAGGGGAATCACACCAGACTTCAAGCCCACGTGGAACCAGTCATTTTTTCCAATGCCACACAAATGACCAAAATTAAAACCAAAACACTCACACATGGCCCTCATTTATTCCATATAGTCAATCATCTTAACCTCTGGCTGGAAGTTTCCAAGAGGGGCGCAGCCCAAGGCAGTGTCCAAAATCAGCTCGTTTGCCCCTCATTTGCCTAAAGTCAGAGTAGCCTGGACACCGTTGCTGTGAACCAGGAGTGAACAAATAAGCCTGCCATTAATACTTCTGTGTTTCTCCAATTTGAGGGCTACTGATTTTAGGTATCGATTCTTTAGGTGATGTAGAGTCATGCGATAACACAAGCACCTCTGCCTGGCTTTGAAGAACTCATTTGACTCACAGAATCCCTATTCTCATTTGTTGTAGTGCAGGAACCTAACAGAGGAAGGCAAGAGACTTCATCCACAATGAATGATATTTTTTGCCATTTTGGTTTTGGAAGCTCACATGGGATCATTCTTAAGATCCATCAGGTGCTGAGAATCTAAGTCACAGCCACACACAGGTCCAAGAGGCTGATAAAGACACTTCCCTTTCCAAAGCAATTAAGCAAAGAACCACAGGTGAGGCCCATTCATTTCCATTTGAAAACTGTTTTCTTCAGGCTTCACAAAGGGGTGGCCTGAGGCAAAGACCTTCCTGACATTCAGTGCAACACAACAATAAGTAAGCAAAAAGCCCAAAGCAGTGTTTCTGCCCTGAGACTTTCCTGGTCACACTGATATCTGAGTTTTCTGAGATGCTCGCCATTCTCTTCAACTATCCTTTACATGGCCATGTCACAGAGCTTGGAGGTGGTACATATTTTGGACACAAATCCATGAGCCTATTCTGGAGAGTTTCCAGAATTCAGGAAGAAAACAACAACTTAGAAAGATAGCAGGTGTTGCACATCAATAAGACAAGCTGCAGTCCATTCATATATTGGGCAGGATGAATTATGGGAAGATTTATACTAGACAGGACACATACATTAATGCATTCTCTTTTCTAATGTCTACAACAACGGACACAGTGGGATACCCAGAAACAGGAAACACTCGCCGTGTCAAATGACTTACTAGAAACTGTCCACGCCAAACCAAAGAAAACGCCTTTCCTATCTATTCTCAGAACATGAGACAATACAACAAACACACACCCACTCCCAAAAAGGCACCTCCTTCCCCCAAGTAGGTCTGTGACTATCTGGAGTGTCCTCTGACTGGTGGGCCATAATATGTTCCCCCGAAATGGCCTGTCTTCTCTCAGATCTTGTTTCCTTGACCAACTCTGTGAAGATGTCAGGAAAAAGTGGTTAGCCACTACCTGTTTTCTCAGGAAAGTTCCATCTTCAGAGCTCTCCTGGCATTTGGCCATCCTCACATCATTAGGTACCAAGAAAACTGACTCTGTCCTTGGTAAATCCAAACAAGTGAGCCCACTGGGCCTGGGACTGGGACTGCCTCTGGGTGCCTGGCTTCTTGGATACCAAGTTCAGAGAGTTCCATCACCAAGGAAATGAGGTATGTCACATTCTTTGGAACTGAATGAGGTCACTGCCTTTGCAACCACTTTGTCCTAACAGTTGCTTCCAAGAGTTACATAAGATGGAGGTTTCCCCTACTTCCTGTGACACTTTCATAAGGTAGAATGTATATCAACCATTGGCACCCGGGCACAGCTCACCACTCAGGCCTGGATTGGTCCACCTTCTCTACAATAAGAAGAGAGAGGCAGATTCAGACACATCCCTTCATCCTGACCAGGTTGTTTGCCATGGAAGATGACTTTTGCTCTCTCAGGTGCTTCATACCTGCCTACAACTTCTCCAGGTATCATTTGTGCATGGACATTTGAGGTTCTCATCTGGTGGAAGATCCCCAACTTTCCTGTATTGTCAGAACCCCTCTGTCCCTGCTCTTCTGTAAAATGATTGAGGGAACAGTGTATACTTGGGGTTAAAAACAGGTTTGATTTGGTGACGAATGATTCTGTGCGATGAATAATGGGATTGGGAACCTGCAATATTTACAAGAATATAGAGGTGAAATATAAGTATGAAAAAAGAAATCTAGGTATGCTTTGAAGCCCAGAAGGGTTTTGCCCTTGATTGGGATACTTAGCTTGAATTATGTTCTGCAAAGATGTCTCAGATAATTTGATATACAATGGCATAGGACCTTGTACATTGGATGATTGAATTTAGAAGAGTACATCCAGTCAAAAAGGGATATTCAGTAGGATTAGGAAGATAGTCGGTAGGTTTAGGAAGACGAGTGAGTATAGGATTTGGACCAAAAGTTCTTTAGCAATAGACTTTTGGTTATAGAGTGAATGTAAATGTCAGCACATATGAAGAGTCAGACACTATGTTGAACTGGGGAAAATATGTAGAAAAGCCGATATCAATGGAAACATTACGAAATCAGGCAAAGTATAAAGTGAGGGATAGAATTAGACATTTTCAACAGGGTTGAGTTTCAATATATAAATGAGGAAAAAACAAATATGTAGTCACCAATAGGATTGACAATTGACAGCATTAGGCAACCTGGACATGGATGTTTTTAGAAATCCATGTTCACTTTCCATTTAGGCTTTGGTACAATCATAAGTGTGACCTTTCCATTTTTTGTCCAGAATATTACTGTGATAATGAGGTGACATGAGTATTTCTTTCACCATTTCTGGGAGCAATATATTGAAGATGTAAAATTAGAATCGATGTACAAATAGGTGTACCCTGTTTCTAATGAACATAGAGAAAAACCACGAATAGACCATACTGTGAATAAATAATATAACTTTTTTGAACTTTAAATAATGAATTGAACTGATATCTGAAAAATAAAAGGAAATTGTATATTGATATACGATCATTCATTCCAACCAGTTATATATCTAATGGAAATATTAGTGTTTTGGTTTATCATGAAGAGTGTGTGAGTTTTGCTTCAAAATGATTATGGAAATTCAAAATAATGTGTTTGGAAAGAAGTCTCATGAAAAGACCAGTCAAGAAACCCTGACAATACATGTGTTCTGAAGCAAGAAGTGATTAATGTTGAAACAAATGCCTATTAATTTGTGAACTTGTGGATGCAATGTATATCCTATGATGTGCAAAAACTGAAGAAACAATAATGTACCAGTGTCGAATACAAATGAATGACAAATTACATATCATGTCCCATAGGAGTTTACTTGCATTGATGTTAGACTGGGTCAGATACTGTAGAATAATTAGGATTTGTATGCACCCTTCACTGAAGTTAGTAGTCAGTACTAGGAAACAAATATGTATTTCAGGTGGATGAATATTTCTGATTATAATCTTGTGAAAAGTTGATTATAAATCAACATACATGAACATGAATGAATTTAGAGAGTGTATACTAGACACATATATTTCATATTTGGAAAACTTTGGAGAGTATATCTATATCTATATCTATACACACACACACACACACACACACACACAACACTCACAGACATTCAAAAGTACCAATATAAATGCCAATCGAAATTCATCAGTAAATATATATCATCCACAGATGCAAAAATATTTATGTTTCTGAACATGAGTTTATGTATAATGTTGTTCTTCTAGGACGCTCTCTTATAGGTTGAATTTTCATTTCCAACAGCATTTAGGAGGAGTGAACACTTCTCACAATTTGTATCTGCCAAGACATCCACCTTACAAAAATGTACGTGTGATACCTGGTAGGATTCTATATATGCATATAAATATACATGTGTTAATAGGCTACAGAAATTGGAAACAAGTATTCACATATTTGTTAAGTTTAAAAACACATGGAGAATATTTCAATTAAAATTTGACTAGATGTATAACTCCTACCTTACATAATGCAAATGTCAAGTCCAACTATAGAACATGTCTCCTCTGAAGTGCTTGTATTTCTATTGTGTTGGGTTAAGTTTCCCCATTATATTAGGATGAATAGTCTGAGTCTACTAGGTATGGGTTAGTGTCAGGGATTCAGTACTTCGAATGAAAAATTGGAAAATGAATCCAATGTGTATGTAAATATATGCTGCACAAATATCCTCCCGCTCTCATCCAAAACAATGCCTTGACATTACCTTCACCCCAAGTAAGACACAATTAGAGGAGAAGAGTTACACAATCAGTGAATACATATCTGGAATGGAAAATGCTCAGGAGTTCACAACCTTGGAGGTGGTTTAGGAGTTTCCAAAAGTAAGGGACATGGTAAACACTCCACAAACATGTAACTCTGATGGCCTAAAAACTTTTTGAGAAACTGCCTCTGAGCTTCCGCACTTGAAATATATGTTGTTTTCATGAGATTTGGCTTCCTTTGTAGTGAGTCCATCAAATCTGGGTCTGCATCTATGTGACCTGGAGGACATGGTTTCTTATTTTCCAATGAACAAGATGAAGCAGTGCTGAATCCTCTCTTTATAGGTAAACTGAGGCCACTGGGGACTAAGTGTCTCCCCGTCTCCCCATGTGGACTGTGAAGCCATTTGGTCCTCCTCCACTTTTTGTGGTTTTTAGGCTGCTGCACTGTGAGTTTGGTATTTGTTTCACGAAATACTAGCAGCTAAACTGGGACACAGTGCTGGAGGGAGTTCTGTCACGTGTGGTGGGTCAGGGTCTGCAAGAGAATGCACCAACTAGGCTTCTATCTCTCACAGCTTGCCCCATTGCCCCCTTGTCCATATCAACCTGATTCTTAATTTTCCTCTTAAAACTCTCCATATAACAAGATGCCTTTACATATAAGGGTCTGCTGGCAGCACCATGTCAGTTACAAGCCATTTGGAATCCAATGGTAGATGCACATGGTCCTACCACGGATGTTTTATCAAACACCTCCCCACCACTGCTCTAGACCCACTACTCAGCAGGCTCCAAATTTCTGGCATCTCTGTTCTACACCATTTT